>NW_028263285.1:0-208000 GCF_982192425.1 Myodes glareolus
TGCTTGTAAGTAGCTTAAGGCAGTTTCAAAAGAGAGTGATTTTCTCTAAAAGGAGGACATTTAGAAAGTGAAGCAACACTCAATTCACTTCGCACAGTGAATTGAAGTGTTGGAACAGACTGCTTCTCTTTCAGAGAAACGCATGTGAATTTCTGTTGAATGCTTGTAAGTAGCTTAAGGCACTTTCAAAGGAAAGTGATTTTCTCTGAAAGGACAGCATTTAGAAAGTGAAGCAACACTCCATTCACTTCGCAAACTGAATTGAAGTGTTGGAACAGACTGCTTCTCTTTCAGAGAAACAGATGTGAGTTTCTTGTGAATGCTTGTATGTAGCTTAAAGCATTTTCAAAGGAAAGTGATTTTCTCTGAAAGGACAGCATTTAGAAAGTGAAGCAACACTCCATTCACTTCTCACAGTGAATTGAAGTGTTGGAACAGACTACTTCTCTTTCAGAGAAACGGATGTGAGTTTTTTGTGAGTGCTTGTATGTAGCTTAAGGCACTTTCAAAGGAAAGTGATTTTCTCTGAAAGGACAGCATTTAGAAAGTGAAGCAACACTCCATTCACTTCGCACACTGAATTGAAGTGTTGGAACAGACTGCTTCTCTTTCAGAGAAACGCATGTGAATTTCTGTTGAATGCTTGTAAGTAGCTTAAGGCACTTTCAAAGGAAAGTGATTTTCTCTGAAAGGACAGCATTTAGAAAGTGAAGCAACACTCCATTCACTTCGCACAGTGAATTGAAGTGTTGGAACAGACTGCTTCTCTTTCAGAAAAATGCATGTGAGTTTCTTGTGAATGCTAGTGAGTAGCTTAAGGCACTTTCAAAGGAAAGTGATTTTCTCTGAAAGCACAGCATTTAGAAAGTGAAGCCACACTCCCTTCACTTCGCACAGTGAATTGAAGAGTTGGAACAGGCTGCTTCTCTTTCAGAGAAACGCATGTGAATTTCTGCTGAATTCTTGTAAGCAGCTTAAGGCACTTTCAAAGGAAAGTGATTTTCTCTGAAAGGACAGCATTTAGAAAGTGAAGCAACACTCCATTCATTAGGCAAAGTGAATTGAAGTGTTGGAGCAGAATTCTTCTCATTCAGAGAAATGGATGTGAGATTTTTGTGAATGCTTGTAAGTAGCTTAAGGCACTTTCAAAGGAAAGTGATTTTCTCTGAAAGGACAGCATTTAGATAGTGGAGCAACAGTCCATTCACTTCGCACAGTGAATTGAAGTGCTGGAACAGACTGCTTCTCTTTTAGAGAAACGCATGTGAATTTCTGTTAAATGCTTGTAAGTAGCTTAAGGCACTTTCAAAGGAAAGTGATTTTCTCTGAAAGGACAGCATTTAGAAAGTGAAGCAACACTCCATTCATTAGGCACAGTGAATTGAAGTGTTGGAACAGTCTACTTCTCTTTCAGAGAAACGGATGTGAGTTTTTTTGTGAGTGCTTGTAAGTAGCTTAAGGCACTTTCAAAGGAAAGTGATTTTCTCTGAAAGGACAGCATTTAGAAAGTGAAGCAACACTCCATTCTCTTCGCACAGTGAATTGAAGTGTTGGAACAGACTGCTTCTCTTTCAGAGAAACAGATGTGAGTTTCTTGTGAATGCTTGAAAGTAGCTTAAGGCAGTTTCAAAAGAGAGTGATTTTCTCTAAAAGGAGAGCATTTAGAAAGTGAAGCAACACACCATTCACTTCGCACAGTGAATTGAAGTGTTGGAACAGACTGCTTCTCTTTCAGAAAAATGCATGTGAGTTTCTTGTGAATGCTTGTAAGTAGCTTAAGGCCCTTTCAAAGGTAAGTGATTTTCTCTGAAAGAACAGCATTTAGAAAGTGAAGCAACACTCCATTCACTTCGCACAGGGAATTGAAGTGTTTGAACAGACTGCTTCTCTTTCAGAAAAATGCATGTGAGTTTCTTTTGAATGCTTGTAAGTAGCTTAAGGCTCTTTCAAAGGAAAGTGATTTTCTCTGAAAGGACAGCATTTAGAAAGTGAAGCAACACTCCATTCACTACGCACAGTGAATTGAAGTGTTGGAACAGACTACTTCTCTTTCAGAGAAACGGATGTGAGTTTTTTGTGAATGCTTGTAAGTAGCTTAAGGCACTTTCAAAGGAAAGTGATTCTCTCTGAATGGACAGCATTTAGAAAGTGAAGCAACACTCCATTCACTTCGCACAGTGAATTGAAGTGTTGTAACTGACTGCTTCTCTTTCAGAGAAACGCATGTGAATTTCTGTTGAATGCTTGTATGTAGCTTAAGGTATTTTCAAAGGAAAGTGATTTTCTCTGAAAGGACAGCATTTAGAAAGTGAAGGAACACTCCATTCACTTCACACAGTGAATTGAAGTGTTGGAACAGACTGCTTCTATTTCAGAAAAATGCATGTGAGTTTCATTTGAACGTTTGTAAGTAGCTTAAGGCTCTTTCAAAGGAAAGTGATTTTCTCTGAAAGGACAGCATTTAGAAAGTGAAGCCACACACCATTCACTACACACAGTGAATTGAAGTGTTGGAACAGACTGCTTCTCTTTCAGAAAAATGTATGTGAGTTTCTTGTGAATGCTTGTATGTAGCTTAAGGCAGTTTCAAAAGAGAGTGATTTTCTCTAAAAGGAGAGCAGTTAGAAAGTGAAGCAACACTCCATTCACTTCGCACAGTGAATTGAAGTGTTGGAAAAGACTGCTTCTCTTTCAGAGAAACGCATGTGAATTTCTGTTGAATGCTTGTAATTAGCTTAAGGCACTTTCAAAGAAAGTGATTTTCTCTGAAAAGACTGCATTTAGAAAGTGAAGCAACACTCCATTCACTTCGCAAACTGAATTGAAGTGTTGGAACAGACTGCTTCTCTTTCAGAGAAACAGATGTGAGTTTCCTGTGAATGCTTGTAAGAAGCTTAAGGCACTATCAAAGGAAAGTGATTTTCTCTGAAAGGACAGCATTTAGAAAGTGAAGCCACACTCCATTCACTTCGCACAGTGAATTGAAGTGTTGTAACAGACTGCTTCTCTTTCAGAGAAACGCATGTGAATTTCTGCTGAATGCTTGTAAGTAACTTAAGGCACTTTCATGGGAAAGTGATTTTCTCTGAAAGGACAGCATTTAGAAAGTGAAGCAACACTCCATTCACTTCGCACAGTGAATTGAAGTGTTGGAACAGACTGCTTCTCTTTCAGAGAAACACATGTGAATTTCTGCTGAATGCTTGTAAGTAGCTTAAGGCACTTTCTAAGGAAAGTGATTTTCTCTGAAAGGACAGCATTTAGAATGTGATGCAACACTCCATTCACTACGCACAGTGAATTGAAGTGTTTGAACAGACTACTTCTCTTTTAGAGCAACAGATGTCAGTTTTTTGTGAATGCTTGTAAGTCGCTTAAGGTACGTTCAAAGGAAAGTGATTTCCTCTGAAAGGACAGCATTTAGAAAGTGAAGCAACACTGCATTCACTTCGCACAGTGAATTGAAGTGTTGGAACAGAATACTTCTCTTTCACAGAAACGGATGTGAGTTTTTTATGAATGCTTGTAAGTAGCTTAAGGCACTTTCAAAGGAAAGTGATTTTCTCTGAAAGGACAGCATTTAGAAAGTGAAACAACACTCCATTCACTTCGCACAGTGAATTGAAGTGTTGGAACAGACTGCTTCTCTATCAGAAAAATGCATGTGAGTTTCTTGTGAATGCTTGGAAGTAGCTTAAGGCACTTTCAAAGGAAAGTGATTTTCTCTGAAAGGACAGCATTTAGAAAGTGAAACAACACTCCATTCACTTCGCACAGTGAATTGAAGTGTTGGAACAGAATACTTCTCTTTCACAGAAACGGATGTGAGTTTTTTGTCAATGCTTGTAAGAAGCTTAAGGAACTTTCAAAGGAAAGTGATTTTCTCTGAAAGGACAGCATTTAGAAAGTGAAGCAACACTCCATTCACTTCGCACAGTGAACTGAAGTGCTGGAACAGACTACTTCTCTTTCAGAGAAACGCATGTGAATTTCTGTTAAATGCTTGTAAGTAGCTTAAGGCACTTTCAAAGGAAAGTGATTTTCTCTGAAAGGACAGCATTTAGAAGTGAAGCAACACTCCATTCACTTCGCACAGTGAATTGAAGTGTTGGAACAGACTGCTTCTCTTTCAGAGAAACGCATGTGAATTTCTGTTGAATGCTTGTAATTAGCTTAAGGCACTTTCAAAGGAAAGTGATTTTCTCTGAAAGGACAGCATTTAGAAAGTGAAGCAACACTCCATTCACTTCGCAGAGTGAATTGAAGTGTTGGAACAGACTACTTCTCTTTCAGAGAAACAGATGTGAGTTTCTTGTGAATGCTTGTATGTAGCTTAAGGCATTTTCAAAGGAAAGTGATTTTCTCTGAAAGGACAGAATTTAGAAAGTGAGGCAACACTCCATTCACTTCTCACAGTGAATTGAAGTGTTGGAACAGACAACTTCTCTTTCAGAGAAACGGATGTGAGTTTTTTGTGAGTGCTTGTAAGTAGCTTAAGGCACTTTCAAAGGAAAGTGATTGTCTCTGAAAGGACAGCATTTAGAAAGTGAAGACACACTCCATTCACTTCGCACAGTGAATTGAAGTGTTGGAACAGACTGCTTCTCTTTCAGAGAAACGCATGTGAATTTCTGCTGAATGCTTGTAAGTAGCTTAAGGCACTTTCATAGGAAAGTGATTTTCTCTGAAAGGACAGCATTTAGAAAGTGAAGCAACACTCCATTCACTTCGCACAGTGAATTGAAGTGTTGGAACAGACTGCTTCTCTTTCAGAGAAACGCATGTGAATTTCTGCTGAATGCTTGTAAGTAGCTTAAGGCACTTTCAAAGGAAAGTGATTTTCTCTGAAAGGAAAGCATTTAGAATGTGAAGCAACACTCCATTCACTACGCACAGTGAATTGAAGTGTTGGAACAGACTACTTCTCTTTCAGAGAAACGCATGTGAATTTCTGTGGAATGCTTGAAATTAGATTAAGACACTTTCAAAGGAAAGTGATTTTCTCTGAAAGGACAGCATTTAGAAAGTGAAGCAACACTCCATTCACTTCGCACAGTGAATTGAAGTGTTGGAACAGACTGCTTCTATTTCAGAGAAACAGATGTGAGTTTCTTATGAATGCTTGTGAGTAGCTTAAGGCAGTTTCAAAAGAGAGTGGTTTTCTCTAAAAGGAGAGCATTTAGAAAGTGAAGCAACACTCCATTCACTTCGCACAGTGAATTGAAGTGTTGGAACAGACTGCTTCTCTTTCAGAGAAACGCATGTGAATTTCTGTTAAATGCTTGTAAGTAGCTTAAGGCACTTTCAAAGGAAACTGATTTTCTCTGAAAGGACAGCATTTAGAAAGTGAAGCAACACTCCATTCAATTCGCACAGTGAATTGAAGTGTTGGAATAGACTGCTTCTCTTTCAGAGAAACAGATGTGATTTTCTTGTGAATGTTTGAAGTAGCTTAAGGCAGTTTCAAAAGAGAGTGATTTTCTCTAAAATGAGAACATTTAGAAAGTGAAGCAACACTCCATTCACTTCGCACAGTGAATTGAAGTGTTGGAACAGACTGCTTCCTTTTCAGAAAAATGCATGTGAGTTTCTTGTGAATGCTTGTAAGTAGCTTAAGGCACTTTCAAAGGAAAGTGATTTTCTCTGAAAGGACAGCATTTAGAAAGTGAAACAACACTCCATTCACTTCGCACAGTGAATTGAAGTGTTGGAACAGACTGCTTCTCTATCAGAAAAATGCATGTGAGTTTCTTGTGAATGCTTGGAAGTAGCTTAAGGCACTTTGAAAGGAAAGTGATTTTCTCTGAAAGGACAGCATTTAGAAAGTGAAACAACACTCCATTCACTTCGCACAGTGAATTGAAGTGTTGGAACAGACTGCTTCTCTTTCAGAGAAACGCATGTGAATTTCTGTTGAATGCTTGTAAGTAGCTTAAGGCATTTTCAAAGGAAAGTGATTTTCTCTGAAAGGACAGCATTTAGAAAGTGAAGCAACACTCCATTCACTTCGCACAGTGAATTGAAGTGTTGGAATAGACTGCTTCTCTTTCAGAGAAACAGATGTGATTTTCTTGTGAATGCTTGAAGTAGCTTAAGGCAGTTTCAAAAGAGAGTGATTTTCTCTAAAAGGAGAACATTTAGAAAGTGAAGCATCACTCCATTCACTTCGCACAGTGAATTGAAATGTTGGAACACTGCTTCTCTTTCAGAAAAATGCATGTGAGTTTCTTGTGAATGCTAGTGAGTAGCTTAAGGCACTTTCAAAGGAAAGTGATTTTCTCTGAAAGGACAGCATTTAGAAAGTGAAGCAACACTCCATTCATTAGGCACAGTGAATTGAAGTGTTGGAACAGTCTACTTCTCTTTCAGAGAAACGGATGTGAGTTTTTTTGTGAGTGCTTGTAAGTAGCTTAAGGCACTTTCAAAGGAAAGTGATTTTCTCTGAAAGGACAGCATTTAGAAAGTGAAGCAACACTCCATTCTCTTCGCACAGTGAATTGAAGTGTTGGAACAGACTGCTTCTCTTTCAGAGAAACAGATGTGAGTTTCTTGTGAATGCTTGAAAGTAGCTTAAGGCAGTTTCAAAAGAGAGTGATTTTCTCTAAAAGGAGAGCATTTAGAAAGTGAAGCAACACACCATTCACTTCGCACAGTGAATTGAAGTGTTGGAACAGACTGCTTCTCTTTCAGAAAAATGCATGTGAGTTTCTTGTGAATGCTTGTAAGTAGCTTAAGGCCCTTTCAAAGGTAAGTGATTTTCTCTGAAAGAACAGCATTTAGAAAGTGAAGCAACACTCCATTCACTTCGCACAGGGAATTGAAGTGTTTGAACAGACTGCTTCTCTTTCAGAAAAATGCATGTGAGTTTCTTTTGAATGCTTGTAAGTAGCTTAAGGCTCTTTCAAAGGAAAGTGATTTTCTCTGAAAGGACAGCATTTAGAAAGTGAAGCAACACTCCATTCACTACGCACAGTGAATTGAAGTGTTGGAACAGACTACTTCTCTTTCAGAGAAACGGATGTGAGTTTTTTGTGAATGCTTGTAAGTAGCTTAAGGCACTTTCAAAGGAAAGTGATTCTCTCTGAATGGACAGCATTTAGAAAGTGAAGCAACACTCCATTCACTTCGCACAGTGAATTGAAGTGTTGTAACTGACTGCTTCTCTTTCAGAGAAACGCATGTGAATTTCTGTTGAATGCTTGTATGTAGCTTAAGGTATTTTCAAAGGAAAGTGATTTTCTCTGAAAGGACAGCATTTAGAAAGTGAAGGAACACTCCATTCACTTCACACAGTGAATTGAAGTGTTGGAACAGACTGCTTCTATTTCAGAAAAATGCATGTGAGTTTCATTTGAACGTTTGTAAGTAGCTTAAGGCTCTTTCAAAGGAAAGTGATTTTCTCTGAAAGGACAGCATTTAGAAAGTGAAGCCACACACCATTCACTACACACAGTGAATTGAAGTGTTGGAACAGACTGCTTCTCTTTCAGAAAAATGTATGTGAGTTTCTTGTGAATGCTTGTATGTAGCTTAAGGCAGTTTCAAAAGAGAGTGATTTTCTCTAAAAGGAGAGCAGTTAGAAAGTGAAGCAACACTCCATTCACTTCGCACAGTGAATTGAAGTGTTGGAAAAGACTGCTTCTCTTTCAGAGAAACGCATGTGAATTTCTGTTGAATGCTTGTAATTAGCTTAAGGCACTTTCAAAGAAAGTGATTTTCTCTGAAAAGACTGCATTTAGAAAGTGAAGCAACACTCCATTCACTTCGCAAACTGAATTGAAGTGTTGGAACAGACTGCTTCTCTTTCAGAGAAACAGATGTGAGTTTCCTGTGAATGCTTGTAAGAAGCTTAAGGCACTATCAAAGGAAAGTGATTTTCTCTGAAAGGACAGCATTTAGAAAGTGAAGCCACACTCCATTCACTTCGCACAGTGAATTGAAGTGTTGTAACAGACTGCTTCTCTTTCAGAGAAACGCATGTGAATTTCTGCTGAATGCTTGTAAGTAACTTAAGGCACTTTCATGGGAAAGTGATTTTCTCTGAAAGGACAGCATTTAGAAAGTGAAGCAACACTCCATTCACTTCGCACAGTGAATTGAAGTGTTGGAACAGACTGCTTCTCTTTCAGAGAAACACATGTGAATTTCTGCTGAATGCTTGTAAGTAGCTTAAGGCACTTTCTAAGGAAAGTGATTTTCTCTGAAAGGACAGCATTTAGAATGTGATGCAACACTCCATTCACTACGCACAGTGAATTGAAGTGTTTGAACAGACTACTTCTCTTTTAGAGCAACAGATGTCAGTTTTTTGTGAATGCTTGTAAGTCGCTTAAGGTACGTTCAAAGGAAAGTGATTTCCTCTGAAAGGACAGCATTTAGAAAGTGAAGCAACACTGCATTCACTTCGCACAGTGAATTGAAGTGTTGGAACAGAATACTTCTCTTTCACAGAAACGGATGTGAGTTTTTTATGAATGCTTGTAAGTAGCTTAAGGCACTTTCAAAGGAAAGTGATTTTCTCTGAAAGGACAGCATTTAGAAAGTGAAACAACACTCCATTCACTTCGCACAGTGAATTGAAGTGTTGGAACAGACTGCTTCTCTATCAGAAAAATGCATGTGAGTTTCTTGTGAATGCTTGGAAGTAGCTTAAGGCACTTTCAAAGGAAAGTGATTTTCTCTGAAAGGACAGCATTTAGAAAGTGAAACAACACTCCATTCACTTCGCACAGTGAATTGAAGTGTTGGAACAGAATACTTCTCTTTCACAGAAACGGATGTGAGTTTTTTGTCAATGCTTGTAAGAAGCTTAAGGAACTTTCAAAGGAAAGTGATTTTCTCTGAAAGGACAGCATTTAGAAAGTGAAGCAACACTCCATTCACTTCGCACAGTGAACTGAAGTGCTGGAACAGACTACTTCTCTTTCAGAGAAACGCATGTGAATTTCTGTTAAATGCTTGTAAGTAGCTTAAGGCACTTTCAAAGGAAAGTGATTTTCTCTGAAAGGACAGCATTTAGAAGTGAAGCAACACTCCATTCACTTCGCACAGTGAATTGAAGTGTTGGAACAGACTGCTTCTCTTTCAGAGAAACGCATGTGAATTTCTGTTGAATGCTTGTAATTAGCTTAAGGCACTTTCAAAGGAAAGTGATTTTCTCTGAAAGGACAGCATTTAGAAAGTGAAGCAACACTCCATTCACTTCGCAGAGTGAATTGAAGTGTTGGAACAGACTACTTCTCTTTCAGAGAAACAGATGTGAGTTTCTTGTGAATGCTTGTATGTAGCTTAAGGCATTTTCAAAGGAAAGTGATTTTCTCTGAAAGGACAGAATTTAGAAAGTGAGGCAACACTCCATTCACTTCTCACAGTGAATTGAAGTGTTGGAACAGACAACTTCTCTTTCAGAGAAACGGATGTGAGTTTTTTGTGAGTGCTTGTAAGTAGCTTAAGGCACTTTCAAAGGAAAGTGATTGTCTCTGAAAGGACAGCATTTAGAAAGTGAAGACACACTCCATTCACTTCGCACAGTGAATTGAAGTGTTGGAACAGACTGCTTCTCTTTCAGAGAAACGCATGTGAATTTCTGCTGAATGCTTGTAAGTAGCTTAAGGCACTTTCATAGGAAAGTGATTTTCTCTGAAAGGACAGCATTTAGAAAGTGAAGCAACACTCCATTCACTTCGCACAGTGAATTGAAGTGTTGGAACAGACTGCTTCTCTTTCAGAGAAACGCATGTGAATTTCTGCTGAATGCTTGTAAGTAGCTTAAGGCACTTTCAAAGGAAAGTGATTTTCTCTGAAAGGAAAGCATTTAGAATGTGAAGCAACACTCCATTCACTACGCACAGTGAATTGAAGTGTTGGAACAGACTACTTCTCTTTCAGAGAAACGCATGTGAATTTCTGTGGAATGCTTGAAATTAGATTAAGACACTTTCAAAGGAAAGTGATTTTCTCTGAAAGGACAGCATTTAGAAAGTGAAGCAACACTCCATTCACTTCGCACAGTGAATTGAAGTGTTGGAACAGACTGCTTCTATTTCAGAGAAACAGATGTGAGTTTCTTATGAATGCTTGTGAGTAGCTTAAGGCAGTTTCAAAAGAGAGTGGTTTTCTCTAAAAGGAGAGCATTTAGAAAGTGAAGCAACACTCCATTCACTTCGCACAGTGAATTGAAGTGTTGGAACAGACTGCTTCTCTTTCAGAGAAACGCATGTGAATTTCTGTTAAATGCTTGTAAGTAGCTTAAGGCACTTTCAAAGGAAACTGATTTTCTCTGAAAGGACAGCATTTAGAAAGTGAAGCAACACTCCATTCAATTCGCACAGTGAATTGAAGTGTTGGAATAGACTGCTTCTCTTTCAGAGAAACAGATGTGATTTTCTTGTGAATGTTTGAAGTAGCTTAAGGCAGTTTCAAAAGAGAGTGATTTTCTCTAAAATGAGAACATTTAGAAAGTGAAGCAACACTCCATTCACTTCGCACAGTGAATTGAAGTGTTGGAACAGACTGCTTCCTTTTCAGAAAAATGCATGTGAGTTTCTTGTGAATGCTTGTAAGTAGCTTAAGGCACTTTCAAAGGAAAGTGATTTTCTCTGAAAGGACAGCATTTAGAAAGTGAAACAACACTCCATTCACTTCGCACAGTGAATTGAAGTGTTGGAACAGACTGCTTCTCTATCAGAAAAATGCATGTGAGTTTCTTGTGAATGCTTGGAAGTAGCTTAAGGCACTTTCAAAGGAAAGTGATTTTCTCTGAAAGGACAGCATTTAGAAAGTGAAACAACACTCCATTCACTTCGCACAGTGAATTGAAGTGTTGGAACAGACTGCTTCTCTTTCAGAGAAACGCATGTGAATTTCTGTTGAATGCTTGTAAGTAGCTTAAGGCATTTTCAAAGGAAAGTGATTTTCTCTGAAAGGACAGCATTTAGAAAGTGAAGCAACACTCCATTCACTTCGCACAGTGAATTGAAGTGTTGGAATAGACTGCTTCTCTTTCAGAGAAACAGATGTGATTTTCTTGTGAATGCTTGAAGTAGCTTAAGGCAGTTTCAAAAGAGAGTGATTTTCTCTAAAAGGAGAACATTTAGAAAGTGAAGCATCACTCCATTCACTTCGCACAGTGAATTGAAATGTTGGAACACTGCTTCTCTTTCAGAAAAATGCATGTGAGTTTCTTGTGAATGCTAGTGAGTAGCTTAAGGCACTTTCAAAGGAAAGTGATTTTCTCTGAAAGCACAGCATTTAGAAAGTGAAGCCACACTCCCTTCACTTCGCACAGTGAATTGAAGAGTTGGAACAGACTGCTTCTCTTTCAGAGAAACGCATGTGAATTTCTGCTGAATTCTTGTAAGCAGCTTAAGGCACTTTCAAAGGAAAGTGATTTTCTCTGAAAGGAAAGCATTTAGAAAGTGAGGCAACACTCCATTCACTACGCACAGTGAATTGAAGTGTTGGAGCAGAATTCTTCTCATTCAGAGAAACG
Source organism: Myodes glareolus (assembly GCF_982192425.1). Taxonomy (NCBI): domain Eukaryota; kingdom Metazoa; phylum Chordata; class Mammalia; order Rodentia; family Cricetidae; genus Myodes; species Myodes glareolus. Next base: position 11,492 of record NW_028263285.1, read on the forward strand.
GATGTGAGATTTTTGTGAATGCTTGTAAGTAACTTAAGGCACTTTCAAAGGAAAGTGATTTTCTCTGAAAGGACAGCATTTAGAAAGTGGAGCAACACTCCATTCACTTCGCTCAAGGAATTGAAGTGCTGGAACAGACTGGTTCTCTTTTAGAGAAACGCATGTGAATTTCTGTTAAATGCTTGTAAGTAGCTTAAGGCACTTTCAAAGGAAAGTGATTTTCTCTGAAAGGACAGCATTTAGAAAGTGAAGCAACACACCATTCACTAGGCACAGTGAATTGAAGTCTTGGAACAGTCTACTTCTCTTTCAGAGAAACGGATGTGAGTTTTTTGTGAGTGCTTGTAAGTAGCTTAAGGCACTTTCAAAGGAAAGTGATTTTCTCTGAAAGGACAGCATTTAGAAAGTGAAGCAACACTCCATTCACTTCGCACAGTGAATTGAAGTGTTGGAACAGACTGCTTCACTTTCAGAGAAACAGATGTGAGTTTCTTGTGAATGCTTGAAAGTAGCTTAAGGCAGTTTCAAAAGAGAGTGATTTTCTCTAAAAGGAGAGCATTTAGAAAGTGAGCAACACACCATTCGCTTCGCACAGTGAATTGAAGTGTTGGAACAGACTGCTTCTCTTTCAGAAAAATGCATGTGAGTTTCTTGTGAATGCTTGTAAGTAGCTTAAGGCACTTTCAAAGGAAAGTGATTTTCTCTGAAAGAACAGCATTTAGAAAGTGAAGCAACACTCCATTCACTTCGCACAATGAATTGAAGTGTTTGAACAGACTGCTTCACTTTCAGAAAAATGCATGTTAGTTTCTTTTGAATGCTTGTAAGTAGCTTAAGGCTCTTTCAAAGGAAAGTGATTTTCTCTGAAAGGACAGCATTTAGAAAGTGAAGCAACACTCCATTCACTACGCACAGTGAATTGAAGTGTTGGAACAGACTACTTCTCTTTCAGAGAAACAGATGTGAGTTTTTTGTGAATGCTTGTAAGTAGCTTAAGGCACTTTCAAAGGAAAGTGATTCTCTCTGAATGGACAGCATTTAGAAAGTGAAGCAACACTCCTTTCACTTCGCACAGTGAATTGAAGTGTTGGAACAGACTGCTACTCTTTCAGAGAAACGCATGTGAATTTCTGTTGAATTTTTTTATGAAGCTTAAGACATTTTCAAAGGAAAGTGATTTTCTTTGAAAGGAGATAATTTGGAAAGTGAAGCAACAGTCCATTCACTTCGCACAGTGAATTGACGTGTTGGAACAGACTACTTCTCTTTCAGAGAAACGGATGTGAGTTTTCTGTGAGTGCTTGTATGTAGCTTAAGGCACTTTCAAAGGAAAGTGATTTTCTCTGAATGGACAGCATTTAGAAAGTGAAGCAACACTCCATTCACTTCGCACACTGAATTGAAGTGTTGGAACAGACTGCTTCTCTTTCAGAGAAACGCATGTGAATTTCTGTTGAATGCTTGTAAGTAGCTTAAGGCACTTTCAAAGTAAAGTGATTTTCTCTGAAAGAACAGCATTTAGAAAGTGAAGCAACACTCCATTCACTTCGCACAATGAATTGAAGTGTTTGAACAGACTGCTTCACTTTCAGAAAAATGCATGTTAGTTTCTTTTGAATGCTTGTAAGTAGCTTAAGGCTCTTTCAAAGGAAAGTGATTTTCTCTGAAAGGACAGCATTTAGAAAGTGAAGCAACACTCCCTTCACTACGCACAGTGAATTGAAGTGTTGGAACAGACTACTTCTCTTTCAGAGAAACAGATGTGAGTTTTTTGTGAATGCTTGTAAGTAGCTTAAGGCACTTTCAAAGGAAAGTGATTCTCTCTGAATGGACAGCATTTAGAAAGTGAAGCAACACTCCATTCACTTCGCACAGTGAATTGAAGTGTTGGAACAGACTGCTACCCTTTCAGAGAAACGCATGTGAATTTCTGTTGAATTTTTTTATGAAGCTTAAGACATTTTCAAAGGAAAGTGATTTTCTTTGAAAGGAGATAATTTGGAAAGTGAAGCAACAGTCCATTCACTTCGCACAGTGAATTGAAGTGTTGGAACAGACTACTTCTCTTTCAGAGAAACGGATGTGAGTTTTTTGTGAGTGCTTGTATGTAGCTTAAGGCACTTTCAAAGGAAAGTGATTTTCTCTGAATGGACAGCATTTAGAAAGTGAAGCAACACTCCATTCACTTCGCACACTGAATTGAAGTGTTGGAACAGACTGCTTCTCTTTCAGAGAAACGCATGTGAATTTCTGTTGAATGCTTGTAAGTAGCTTAAGGCACTTTCAAAGTAAAGTGATTTTCTCTGAAAGGACAGCATTTAGAAAGTGAAGCAACACTCCATTCACTTCGCACAATGAACTGAAGTGTTGGAACAGACTGCTTCTCTTTCAGAAAAATGCATGTGAGTTTCTTGTGAATGCTAGTGAGTAGCTTAAGGCACTTTCAAAGGAAAGTGATTTTCTCTGAAAGCACAGCATTTAGAAAGTGAAGCCACACTCCCTTCACTTCGCACAGTGAATTGAAGAGTTGGAACAGGCTGCTTCTCTTTCAGAGAAACGCATGAGAATTTCTGCTGAATTCTTGTAAGCAGCTTAAGGCACTTTCAAAGGAAAGTGATTTTCTCTGAAAGGACAGCATTTAGAAAGTGAAGCAACACTCCATTCACTACGCACAGTGAATTGAAGTGTTTGAACAGACTACTTCTCTTTTAGAGAAACGGATGTCAGTTTTTTGTGAATGCTTGTAAGTAGCTTAAGGCACGTTCAAAGGAAAGTGATTTTTTTCTGAAAGGACAGCATTTAGAAAGTGAAGCAACACTCCATTCACTTCGCACAGTGAATTAAAGTGTTGGAACAGACTGCTTCTCTTTCAGAGAAACGCATGTGAATTTCTGTTTAATGCTTGAAAGTAGATTAGGGCACTTTCAAAGGAAAGTGATTTTCTCTGAAAGGACAGCATTTAGAAAGTGAAGCAACACTCCATTCACTTCGCACAGTGAATTGAAGTGTTGGAACAGACTGCTTCTCTTTCAGAGAAACAGATGAGAGTTTCTTGTGAATGCTTGTAAGTAGCTTAAGGCAGTTTCAAAAGAGAGGGATTTTTCTCTAAAAGGAGAGCATTTAGATAGTGAAGCAACACTCCATTCACTTTGCACAGTGTATTGAAGTGTTGGAACAGACTGCTTCTCTTTCAAAAAATGCATGTGAGTTTCTTGTGAATGCTTGTAAGTAGCTTAAGGCACTTTCAAAGGAAAGTGATTTTCTCCGAAAGGACAGCATTTAGAAAGTGAAACAACACTCCATTCACTTCGCACAGTGAATTGAAGTGTTGGAACAGACTGCTTCTCTATCAGAAAAATGCATGTGAGTTTCTTGTGAATGCTTGGAAGTAGCTTAAGGCACTTTCAAAGGAAAGTGTTTTTCTCTGAAAGGACAGCATTTAGAAAGTGAAACAACACTCCATTCACTTCGCACAGTGAATTGAAGTGTTGGAACAGAATACTTCTCTTTCAGAGAAACGGATGTGAGTTTTTTGTGAATGCTTGTAAGAAGCTTAAGGAACTTTCAAAGGAAAGTGATTTTCTCTGAAAGGACAGCATTTAGAAAGTGAAGCAACACTCCATTCACTTCGCACAGTGAATTGAAGTGCTGGAACAGACTACTTCTCTTTCAGAGAAACGCATGTGAATTTCTGTTCAATGCTTGTAAGTAGCTTAAGGCACTTTCAAAGGAAAGTGATTTTCTCTGAAAGGACAGCATTTAGAAGTGAAGCAACACTCCATTCACTTCGCACACTGAATTGAAGTCTTGGAACAGACTGCTTCTCTTTCAGAGAAACGCATGTGAATTTCTGTTGAATGCTTGTAAGTAGCTTAAGGCATTTTCAAAGGAAAGTGATTTTCTCTGAAAGGACAGCATTTAGAAAGTGAAGCAACACTCCATTCACTTCGCACAGTGAATTGAAGTGTTGGAATAGACTGCTTCTCTTTCAGAGAAACAGATGTGATTTTCTTGTGAATGCTTGAAGTAGCATAAGGCAGTTTCAAAAGAGAGTGATTTTCTCTAAAAGGAGAACATTTAGAAAGTGAAGCAACACTCCATTCACTTCGCACAGTGAATTGAAGTGTTGGAACAGACTGCTTCTCTTTCAGAGAAACGCATGTGAATTTCTGTTAAATGCTTGTAAGTAGCTTAAGGCACTTTCAAAGGAAAGTGATTTTCTCTGAAAGGACAGCATTTAGAAGTGAAGCAACACTCCATTCACTTCGCACACTGAATTGAAGTCTTGGAACAGATTGCTTCTCTTTCAGAGAAACGCATGTGAATTTCTGTTGAATGCTTGTAAGTAGCTTAAGGCATTTTCAAAGGAAAGTGATTTTCTCGGAAAGGACAGCATTAAGAAAGTGAAGCAACACTCCATTCACTTCGCACAGTGAATTGAAGTGTTGGAACAGACTGCTTCTCTTTCAGAAAAATGCATGTGAGTTTCTTGTGAATGCTTGTAAGTAGCTTAAGGCTCTTTCAAATGAAAGTTATTTTCTCTGAAAGGACAGCATTTAGAAAGTGAAGCAACACTCCATGCACTACGCACAGTGAATTGAAGTGTTGGAACAGACTGCTTCTCTTTCAGAAAAATGCATGTGAGTTTCTTGTGAATGCTTGTAAGTAGCTTAAGGCACTTTCAAAGGAAAGTGATTTTCTCTGAAAGAACAGCATTTAGAAGGTGAAGCAACACTCCATTCACTTCGCACAGTGAATTGAAGTGTTTGAACAGACTGCTTCTCTTTCAGAAAAATGCATGTTAGTTTCTTTTGAATGCTTGTAAGTAGCTTAAGGCTCTTTCAAAGGAAAGTGATTTTCTCTGAAAGGACAGCATTTAGAAAGTGAAGCAACACTCCATTCACTACGCACAGTGATTTGAAGTGTTGGAACAGACCACTTCTCTTTCAGAGAAACGGATGTGAGTTTTTTGTGAATGCTTGTAAGTAGCTTAAGGCACTTTCAAAGGAAAGTGATTCTCTCTGAATGGACAGCATTTAGAAAGTGAAGCAACACTCCATTCACTTCGCACAGTGAATTGAAGGGTTGGAACAGACTGCTACTCTTTCAGAGAAACGCATGTGAATTTCTGTTGAATTTTTTTATGTAGCTTAAGACATTTTCAAAGGAAAGTGATTTTCTTTGAAAGGAGATAATTTGGAAAGTGAAGCAACACTCCATTCACTTCGCACAGTGTATTGAAGTGTTGGAACAGACTACTTCTCTTTCAGAGAAACGGATGTGAGTTTTTTGTGAGTGCTTGTATGTAGCTTAAGGCACTTTCAAAGGAAAGTGATTTTCTCTGAAAGCACAGCATTTAGAAAGTGAAGCCACACTCCCTTCACTTCGCACAGTGAATTGAAGAGTTGGAACAGGCTGCTTCTCTTTCAGAGAAACGCATGAGAATGTCTGCTGAATTCTTGTAAGCAGCTTAAGGCACTTTCAAAGGAAAGTGATATTCTCTGAAAGGACAGCATTTAGAAAGTGAAGCAACACTCCATTCACTACGCACAGTGAATTGAAGTGTTTGAACAGACTACTTCTCTTTTAGAGAAACGGATGTCAATTTTTTGTGAATGCTTGTAAGTAGCTTAAGGCACGTTCAAAGGAAAGTGATTTTCTCTGAAAGGACAGCATTTAGAATGCGAAGCAACACACCATTCACTTCGCACAGTGAATTAAAGTGTTGGAACAGACTGCTTCTCTTTCAGAGAAACGCATGTGAATTTCTGTTGAATGCTTGAAAGTAGATTAAGGCACTTTCAAAGGAAAGTGATTTTCTCTGAAAGGACAGCATTTAGAAAGTGAAGCAACACTCCATTCACTTCGCACAGTGAATTGAAGTGTTGGAACAGACTGCTTCTCTTTCAGAGAAACAGATGAGAGTTTCTTGTGAATGCGTGTAAGTAGCTTAAGGCAGTTTCAAAAGAGAGTGATTTTTCTCTAAAAGGAGAGCATTTAGATAGTGAAGCAACACTCCATTCACTTTGCACAGTGTATTGAAGTGTTGGAACAGACTGCTTCTCTTTCAGAAAAATGCATGTGAGTTTCTTGTGAATGCTTGTAAGTAGCTTAAGGCACTTTCAAAGGAAAGTGATTTTCTCTGAAAGGACAGCATTTAGAAAGTGAAACAACACTCCATTCTCTTCGCACAGTGAATTGAAGTGTTGGAACAGACTGCTTCTCTTTCAGAGAAACGCATGTGAATTTATGTTGAATGCTTATAAGTAGCTTAAGGCATTTTCAAAGGAAAGTGATTTTCTCTGAAAGGACAGCATTTAGAAAGTGAAGCAACACTCCATTCACTTCGCACAGTGAATTGAAGTGTTGGCATAGACTGCTTCTCTTTCAGAGAAACAGATGTGATTTTCTTGTGAATGCTTGAAGTAGCTTAAGGCAGTTTCAAAAGAGAGTGATTTTCTCTAAAAGGAGAACATTTAGAAAGTGAAGCAACACTCCATTCACTTCGCACAGTGAATTGAAGTGTTGGAACAGACTGCTTCTCTTTCAGAAAAATGCATATGAGTTTCTTGTGAATGCTAGTGAGTAGCTTAAGGCACTTTCAAAGGAAAGTGATTTTCTCTGAAAGCACAGCATTTAGAAAGTGAGGCAACACTCCATTCACTACGCACAGTGAATTGAAGTGTTGGAGCAGAATTTTCTCATTCAGAGAAACGGATGTGAGATTTTTGTGAATGCTTGTAAGTAGCTTAAGGCACTTTCAAAGGAAAGTGATTTTCTCTGAAAGGACAGCATTTAGAAAGTGGAGCAACACTCCATTCACTTCGCACAAGGAATTGACTTGCCGGAACAGACTGCTTCTCTTTTAGAGAAACGCATGTGAATTTCTGTTAAATGCTTGTAAGTAGCTTAAGGCACTTTCAAAGGAAAGTGATTTTCTCTGAAAGGACAGCATTTAGAAAGTGAAGCAACACTCCATTCACTACGCACAGTGAATTGAAGTGTTGGAACAGTCTACTTCTCTTTCAGAGAAACGGATGTGAGTTTTTTGTGAGTGCTTGTAAGTAGCTTAAGGCACTTTCAAAGGAAAGTGATTTTCTCTGAAAGGACAGCATTTAGAAAGTGAAGCAACACTCCATTCACTTCGCACAGTGAATTGAAGTGTTGGAACAGACTGCTTCACTTTCAGAAAAACAGATGTGAGTTTCTTGTGAATGCTTGAAAGTAGCTTAAGGCAGTTTCAAAAGAGAGTGATTTTCTCAAAAAGGAGAGCATTTAGAAAGTGAGCAACACACCATTCACTTCGCACAGTGAATTGAAGTGTTGGAACAGACTGCTTCTCTTTCAGAAAAATGCATGTGAGTTTCTTGTGAATGCTTGTAAGTAGCTTAAGGCACTTTCAAAGGAAAGTGATTTTCTCTGAAAGAACAGCATTTAGAAAGTGAAGCAACACACCATTCACTTCGCACAGTGAATTGAAGTGTTTGAACAGACTGCTTCTCTTTCAGAAAAATGCATGTTAATTTCTTTTGAATGCTTGTAAGTAGCTTAAGGCTCTTTCAAAGGAAAGTGATTTTCTCTGAAAGGACAGCATTTAGAAAGTGAAGCAACACTCCATTCACTATGCACAGTGAATTGAAGTGTTGGAAATGACTACTTCTCTTTCAGAGAAACGGATGTGAGTTTTTTGTGAATGCTTGTAAGTAGCTTAAGGCACTTTCAAAGGAAAGTGATTCTCTCTGAATGGACAGCATTTAGAAAGTGAAGCAACACTCCATTCACTTCGCACAGTGAATTGAAGTGTTGGAACAGACTGCTACTCTTTCAGAGAAACGCATGTGAATTTCTGTTGAATTTTTTTATGTAGCTTAAGACATTTTCAAAGGAAAGTGATTTTCTTTGAAAGGAGATAATTTGGAAAGTGAAGCAACACTCCATTCACTTCGCACAGTGAATTGAAGTGTTGAAACAGACTGCTTCTCTTTCAGAGAAACAGATGTGAGTTTCTTGTGAATGCTTGTAAGTAGCTTAAGGCAGTTTGAAAAGAGAGTGATTCTCTCTAAAAGGACAGCATTTAGAAAGTGAAGCAACACTCCATTCACTTCGCACAGTGAATTGAAGTGTTGGAACAGACTGCTTCTCTTTCAGAGAAACGCATGTGAATTTCTGTTACATGCTTGTAAGAAGCTTAAGGCACGTTCAAAGGAAAGTGATTTTCTCTGAAAGGACAGCATTTAGAAAGCGAAGCAACACTCCATTCACTTCGCACAGTGAATTGAAGTGTTGGAACAGACAGCTTCTCTTTCAGAGAAACAGATGTGAGTTTCTTGTGAATGCTTTTAAGTAGCTTAAGGCAGTTTCAAAAGAGAGTGATTTTCTCTAAAATGAGAGCATTTAGAAAGTGAAGCAACACACCATTCACTTCGCACAGTGAATTGAAGTGTTGGAACAGACTGCTTCTCTTTCAGAAAAATGCATGTGAGTTTCTTGTGAATGCTTGTAAGTAGCTTAAGGCTCTTTCAAAGGAAAGTGATTTTCTCTGAAAGGACAGCATTTAGAAAGTGAAGCAACACTCCATTCACTAGGCACAGTGAATTGAAGTGTTGGAACAGTCTACTTCACTTTCAGAGAAACAGATGTGAGTTTTTTGTGAGTGCTTGTAAGTAGCTTAAGGCACTTTCAAAGGAAAGTGATTTTCTCTGACAGGACAGCATTTAGAAAGTGAAGCAACACTCCATTCACTTCGCACAGTGAATTGAAGTGTTGGAACAGACTGCTTCTCTTTCAGAGAAACGGATGTGTGTTTTTTGTGAAAGCTTGTAAGTAGCTTAAGGCACTTTCAAAGGAAAGTGATTTTCTCTGAAAGGACAGCATTTAGAAAGTGAAGCAACACTCCATTCACTTCGCACAGTGAATTGAAGTGTTGGAACAGACTGCTTCTCTTTCAGGGAAACGCATGTGATTTCTGTTGAATGCTTGTAAGTAGCTTAAGGCACTTTCAAAGGAAAGTGATTTTGTTTGAAAGGACAGTATTTAGAAAGTGAAGCAACACTCCATTCAGTTCGCACAGTGAATTGAAGTGTTGGAACAGACTGCTTCTCTTAAAGAGAAACGCATGTGAATTTCTGTTCAATGCTTGTAAGTAGCTTAAGGCACTTTCAAAGGAAAGTGATTTTCTCTGACAGGACAGCATTTAGAAAGTGAAGCAACACTCCATTCACTTCGCACAGTGAATTGAAGTGTTGGAACAGACTGCTTCTCTTTCAGGGAAACGCATGTGAGTTTTTTGTGAAAGCTTGTAAGTAGCTTAAGGCACTTTCAAAGGAAAGTGATTTTCTCTGAAAGGACAGCATTTAGAAAGTGAAGCAACACTCCATTCACTTCGCACAGTGAATTTAAGTGTTGGAACAGACTGCTTCTCTTTCAGAGTAACGGATGTGAGTTTTTTGTGAATGCTTGTAAGTAGCTTAAGGCACTTTCAAAGGAAAGTGATTTTCTCTGAAAGGACAGCATTTATAAAGTGAAGCAACTCTCCATTCACTTCGCACAATGAATTGAAGTGTTGGAACAGACTGCTTCTCTTTCAGAGAAACGCAGGTGAATTTCTGTTGAATGCTTGTAAGTAGCTTAAGGCACTTTCAAAGGAAAGTGATTTTCTCTGAAAGGACAGCATTTAGAAAGTGAAGCAACACTCCATTCACTTCGCACTGTGAATTGAAGTGTTGGAACAGACTGCTTCTCTTTCAGAGAAACGGATGTGAGTTTTTTGTGAAAGCTTGTAAGTAGCTTAAGGCACTTTCAAAGAAAGTGATTTTCTCTGACAGGACAGCATTTAGAAAGTGAAGCAACACTCCATTCACTTCGCACCGTGAATTGAAGTGTTGGAACAGACTGCTTCACTTTCAGAGAAACGCATGTGAATTTCTGTTCAATGCTTGTAAGTAGCTTAAGGCACTTTCAAAGGAAAGTGATTATCTCTGACAGGACAGCATTTAGAAAGTGAAGCAACACTCCATTCACTTCGCACTGTGAATTGAAGTGTTGGAACAGACTGCTTCTCTTTCAGAGAAACGGATGTGAGTTTTTTGTGAAAGCTTGTAAGTAGCTTAAGGCACTTTCAAAGAAAGTGATTTTCTCTGACAGGACAGCATTTAGAAAGTGAAGCAACACTCCATTCACTTCTCACCGTGAATTGAAGTGTTGGAACAGACTGCTTCACTTTCAGAGAAACGCTTGTGAATTTCTGTTCAATGCTTGTAAGTAGCTTAAGGCACTTTCAAACGAAAGTGATTATCTCTGACAGGACAGCATTTAGAAAGTGAAGCAACACTCCATTCACTTCGCACAGTGAATTGAAGTGTTGGAACAGACTGCTTCTCTTTCAGGGAAACGCATGTGAATTTCTGTTCAATGCTTGTAAGTAGCTGAAGGCACTTTCAAAGGAAAGTGATTTTCTCTGACAGGACAGCATTTAGAAAGTGAAGCAACACTCCATTCACTTCGCACAGTGAATTGAAGTGTTGGAACAGACTGCTTCTCTTTCAGAGAAACGGATGTGAGTTTTTTGTGAAAGCTTGTAAGTAGCTTAAGGCACTTTCAAAGGAAAGTGATTTTCTCTGAAAGAACAGCATTTAGAAAGTGAAGCAACACTCCATTCACTTCGCACAATGAATTGAAGTGTTTGAACAGACTGCTTCACTTTCAGAAAAATGCATGTTAGTTTCTTTTGAATGCTTGTAAGTAGCTTAAGGCTCTTTCAAAGGAAAGTGATTTTCTCTGAAAGGACAGCATTTAGAAAGTGAGGCAACACTCCCTTCACTACGCACAGTGAATTGAAGTGTTGGAACAGACTACTTCTCTTTCAGAGAAACAGATGTGAGTTTTTTGTGAATGCTTGTAAGTAGCTTAAGGCACTTTCAAAGGAAAGTGATTCTCTCTGAATGGACAGCATTTAGAAAGTGAAGCAACACTCCATTCACTTCGCACAGTGAATTGAAGTGTTGGAACAGACTGCTACTCTTTCAGAGAAACGCATGTGAATTTCTGTTGAATTTTTTTATGAAGCTTAAGACATTTTCAAAGGAAAGTGATTTTCTTTGAAAGGAGATAATTTGGAAAGTGAAGCAACAGTCCATTCACTTCGCACAGTGAATTGAAGTGTTGGAACAGACTACTTCTCTTTCAGAGAAACGGATGTGAGTTTTTTGTGAGTGCTTGTATGTAGCTTAAGGCACTTTCAAAGGAAAGTGATTTTCTCTGAATGGACAGCATTTAGAAAGTGAAGCAACACTCCATTCACTTCGCACACTGAATTGAAGTGTTGGAACAGACTGCTTCTCTTTCAGAGAAACGCATGTGAATTTCTGTTGAATGCTTGTAAGTAGCTTAAGGCACTTTCAAAGTAAAGTGATTTTCTCTGAAAAGACAGCATTTAGAAAGTGAAGCAACACTCCATTCACTTCGCACAATGAACTGAAGTGTTGGAACAGACTGCTTCTCTTTCAGAAAAATGCATGTGAGTTTCTTGTGAATGCTAGTGAGTAGCTTAAGGCACTTTCAAAGGAAAGTGATTTTCTCTGAAAGCACAGCATTTAGAAAGTGAAGCCACACTCCCTTCACTTCGCACAGTGAATTGAAGAGTTGGAACAGGCTGCTTCTCTTTCAGAGAAACGCATGAGAATTTCTGCTGAATTCTTGTAAGCAGCTTAAGGCACTTTCAAAGGAAAGTGATTTTCTCTGAAAGGACAGCATTTAGAAAGTGAAGCAACACTCCATTCACTACGCACAGTGAATTGAAGTGTTTGAACAGACTACTTCTCTTTTAGAGAAACGGATGTCAGTTTTTTGTGAATGCTTGTAAGTAGCTTAAGGCACGTTCAAAGGAAAGTGATTTTTTTCTGAAAGGACAGCATTTAGAAAGTGAAGCAACACTCCATTCACTTCGCACAGTGAATTAAAGTGTTGGAACAGACTGCTTCTCTTTCAGAGAAACGCATGTGAATTTCTGTTTAATGCTTGAAAGTAGATTAGGGCACTTTCAAAGGAAAGTGATTTTCTCTGAAAGGACAGCATTCAGAAAGTGAAGCAACACTCCATTCACTTCGCACAGTGAATTGAAGTGTTGGAACAGACTGCTTCTCTTTCAGAGAAACAGATGAGAGTTTCTTGTGAATGCTTGTAAGTAGCTTAAGGCAGTTTCAAAAGAGAGGGATTTTTCTCTAAAAGGAGAGCATTTAGATAGTGAAGCAACACTCCATTCACTTTGCACAGTGTATTGAAGTGTTGGAACAGACTGCTTCTCTTTCAAAAAATGCATGTGAGTTTCTTGTGAATGCTTGTAAGTAGCTTAAGGCACTTTCAAAGGAAAGTGATTTTCTCCGAAAGGACAGCATTTAGAAAGTGAAACAACACTCCATTCACTTCGCACAGTGAATTGAAGTGTTGGAACAGACTGCTTCTCTATCAGAAAAATGCATGTGAGTTTCTTGTGAATGCTTGGAAGTAGCTTAAGGCACTTTCAAAGGAAAGTGTTTTTCTCTGAAAGGACAGCATTTAGAAAGTGAAACTACACTCCATTCACTTCACACAGTGAATTGAAGTGTTGGAACAGAATACTTCTCTTTCAGAGAAACGGATGTGAGTTTTTTGTGAATGCTTGTAAGAAGCTTAAGGAACTTTCAAAGGAAAGTGATTTTCTCTGAAAGGACAGCATTTAGAAAGTGAAGCAACACTCCATTCACTTCGCACAGTGAATTGAAGTGCTGGAACAGACTACTTCTCTTTCAGAGAAACGCATGTGAATTTCTGTTAAATGCTTGTAAGTAGCTTAAGGCACTTTCAAAGGAAAGTGATTTTCTCTGAAAGGACAGCATTTAGAAGTGAAGCAACACTCCATTCACTTCGCACACTGAATTGAAGTCTTGGAACAGACTGCTTCTCTTTCAGAGAAACGCATGTGAATTTCTGTTGAATGCTTGTAAGTAGCTTAAGGCATTTTCAAAGGAAAGTGATTTTCTCTGAAAGGACAGCATTTAGAAAGTGAAGCAACACTCCATTCACTTCGCACAGTGAATTGAAGTGTTGGAATAGACTGCTTCTCTTTCAGAGAAACAGATGTGATTTTCTTGTGAATGCTTGAAGTAGCATAAGGCAGTTTCAAAAGAGAGTGATTTTCTCTAAAAGGAGAACATTTAGAAAGTGAAGCAACACTCCATTCACTTCGCACAGTGAAATGAAGTGTTGGAACAGACTGCTTCTCTTTCAGAGAAACGCATGTGAATTTCTGTTAAATGCTTGTAAGTAGCTTAAGGCACTTTCAAAGGAAAGTGATTTTCTCTGAAAGGACAGCATTTAGAAGTGAAGCAACACTCCATTCACTTCGCACACTGAATTGAAGTCTTGGAACAGATTGCTTCTCTTTCAGAGAAACGCATGTGAATTTCTGTTGAATGCTTGTAAGTAGCTTAAGGCATTTTCAAAGGAAAGTGATTTTCTCGGAAAGGACAGCATTAAGAAAGTGAAGCAACACTCCATTCACTTCGCACAGTGAATTGAAGTGTTGGAACAGACTGCTTCTCTTTCAGAAAAATGCATGTGAGTTTCTTGTGAATGCTTGTAAGTAGCTTAAGGCTCTTTCAAATGAAAGTTATTTTCTCTGAAAGGACAGCATTTAGAAAGTGAAGCAACACTCCATGCACTACGCACAGTGAATTGAAGTGTTGGAACAGACTGCTTCTCTTTCAGAAAAATGCATGTGAGTTTCTTGTGAATGCTTGTAAGTAGCTTAAGGCACTTTCAAAGGAAAGTGATTTTCTCTGAAAGAACAGCATTTAGAAGGTGAAGCAACACTCCATTCACTTCGCACAGTGAATTGAAGTGTTTGAACAGACTGCTTCTCTTTCAGAAAAATGCATGTTAGTTTCTTTTGAATGCTTGTAAGTAGCTTAAGGCTCTTTCAAAGGAAAGTGATTTTCTCTGAAAGGACAGCATTTAGAAAGTGAAGCAACACTCCATTCACTACGCACAGTGATTTGAAGTGTTGGAACAGACCACTTCTCTTTCAGAGAAACGGATGTGAGTTTTTTGTGAATGCTTGTAAGTAGCTTAAGGCACTTTCAAAGGAAAGTGATTCTCTCTGAATGGACAGCATTTAGAAAGTGAAGCAACACTCCATTCACTTCGCACAGTGAATTGAAGTGTTGGAACAGACTGCTACTCTTTCAGAGAAACGCATGTGAATTTCTGTTGAATTTTTTTATGTAGCTTAAGACATTTTCAAAGGAAAGTGATTTTCTTTGAAAGGAGATAATTTGGAAAGTGAAGCAACACTCCATTCACTTCGCACAGTGTATTGAAGTGTTGGAACAGACTACTTCTCTTTCAGAGAAACGGATGTGAGTTTTTTGTGAGTGCTTGTATGTAGCTTAAGGCACTTTCAAAGGAAAGTGATTTTCTCTGAAAGCACAGCATTTAGAAAGTGAAGCCACACTCCCTTCACTTCGCACAGTGAATTGAAGAGTTGGAACAGGCTGCTTCTCTTTCAGAGAAACGCATGAGAATGTCTGCTGAATTCTTGTAAGCAGCTTAAGGCACTTTCAAAGGAAAGTGATTTTCTCTGAAAGGACAGCATTTAGAAAGTGAAGCAACACTCCATTCACTACGCACAGTGAATTGAAGTGTTTGAACAGACTACTTCTCTTTTAGAGAAACGGATGTCAATTTTTTGTGAATGCTTGTAAGTAGCTTAAGGCACGTTCAAAGGAAAGTGATTTTCTCTGAAAGGACAGCATTTAGAAAGCGAAGCAACACACCATTCACTTCGCACAGTGAATTAAAGTGTTGGAACAGACTGCTTCTCTTTCAGAGAAACGCATGTGAATTTCTGTTGAATGCTTGAAAGTAGATTAAGGCACTTTCAAAGGAAAGTGATTTTCTCTGAAAGGACAGCATTTAGAAAGTGAAGCAACACTCCATTCACTTCGCACAGTGAATTGAAGTGTTGGAACAGACTGCTTCTCTTTCAGAGAAACAGATGAGAGTTTCTTGTGAATGCGTGTAAGTAGCTTAAGGCAGTTTCAAAAGAGAGTGATTTTTCTCTAAAAGGAGAGCATTTAGATAGTGAAGCAACACTCCATTCACTTTGCACAGTGTATTGAAGTGTTGGAACAGACTGCTTCTCTTTCAGAAAAATGCATGTGAGTTTCTTGTGAATGCTTGTAAGTAGCTTAAGGCACTTTCAAAGGAAAGTGATTTTCTCTGAAAGGACAGCATTTAGAAAGTGAAACAACACTCCATTCACTTCGCACAGTGAATTGAAGTGTTGGAACAGACTGCTTCTCTATCAGAAAAATGCATGTGAGTTTCTTGTGAATGCTTGGAAGTAGCTTAAGGCACTTTCAAAGGAAAGTGATTTTCTCTGAAAGGACAGCATTTAGAAAGTGAAACAACACTCCATTCACTTCGCACAGTGAATTGAAGTTTTGGAACAGAATACTTCTCTTTCAGAGAAACGGATGTGAGTTTTTTGTGAATGCTTGTAAGAAGCTTAAGGAACTTTCAAAGGAAAGTGATTTTCTCTGAAAGGACAGCATTTAGAAAGTGAAGCAACACTCCATTCACTTCGCACAGTGAATTGAAGTGCTGGAACAGACTACTTCTCTTTCAGAGAAACGCATGTGAATTTCTGTTAAATGCTTGTAAGTAGCTTAAGGCCCTTTCATTGGAAAGTGATTTTCTCTGAAAGGACAGCATTTAGAAGTGAAGCAACACTCCATTCACTTCGCACACTGAATTGAAGTCTTGGAACAGACTGCTTCTCTTTCAGAGAAACGCATGTGAATTTATGTTGAATGCTTATAAGTAGCTTAAGGCATTTTCAAAGGAAAGTGATTTTCTCTGAAAGGACAGCATTTAGAAAGTGAAGCAACACTCCATTCACTTCGCACAGTGAATTGAAGTGTTGGCATAGACTGCTTCTCTTTCAGAGAAACAGATGTGATTTTCTTGTGAATGCTTGAAGTAGCTTAAGGCAGTTTCAAAAGAGAGTGATTTTCTCTAAAAGGAGAACATTTAGAAAGTGAAGCAACACTCCATTCACTTCGCACAGTGAATTGAAGTGTTGGAACAGACTGCTTCTCTTTCAGAAAAATGCATATGAGTTTCTTGTGAATGCTAGTGAGTAGCTTAAGGCACTTTCAAAGGAAAGTGATTTTCTCTGAAAGCACAGCATTTAGAAAGTGAGGCAAAACTCCATTCACTACGCACAGTGAATTGAAGTGTTGGAGCAGAATTTTCTCATTCAGAGAAACGGATGTGAGATTTTTGTGAATGCTTGTAAGTAGCTTAAGGCACTTTCAAAGGAAAGTGATTTTCTCTGAAAGGACAGCATTTAGAAAGTGGAGCAACACTCCATTCACTTCGCACAAGGAATTGACTTGCCGGAACAGACTGCTTCTCTTTTAGAGAAACGCATGTGAATTTCTGTTAAATGCTTGTAAGTAGCTTAAGGCACTTTCAAAGGAAAGTGATTTTCTCTGAAAGGACAGCATTTAGAAAGTGAAGCAACACTCCATTCACTACGCACAGTGAATTGAAGTGTTGGAACAGTCTACTTCTCTTTCAGAGAAACGGATGTGAGTTTTTTGTGAGTGCTTGTAAGTAGCTTAAGGCACTTTCAAAGGAAAGTGATTTTCTCTGAAAGGACAGCATTTAGAAAGTGAAGCAACACTCCATTCACTTCGCACAGTGAATTGAAGTGTTGGAACAGACTGCTTCACTTTCAGAAAAACAGATGTGAGTTTCTTGTGAATGCTTGAAAGTAGCTTAAGGCAGTTTCAAAAGAGAGTGATTTTCTCAAAAAGGAGAGCATTTAGAAAGTGAGCAACACACCATTCACTTCGCACAGTGAATTGAAGTGTTGGAACAGACTGCTTCTCTTTCAGAAAAATGCATGTGAGTTTCTTGTGAATGCTTGTAAGTAGCTTAAGGCACTTTCAAAGGAAAGTGATTTTCTCTGAAAGAACAGCATTTAGAAAGTGAAGCAACACACCATTCACTTCGCACAGTGAATTGAAGTGTTTGAACAGACTGCTTCTCTTTCAGAAAAATGCATGTTAGTTTCTTTTGAATGCTTGTAAGTAGCTTAAGGCTCTTTCAAAGGAAAGTGATTTTCTCTGAAAGGACAGCATTTAGAAAGTGAAGCAACACTCCATTCACTATGCACAGTGAATTGAAGTGTTGGAAATGACTACTTCTCTTTCAGAGAAACGGATGTGAGTTTTTTGTGAATGCTTGTAAGTAGCTTAAGGCACTTTCAAAGGAAAGTGATTCTCTCTGAATGGACAGCATTTAGAAAGTGAAGCAACACTCCATTCACTTCGCACAGTGAATTGAAGTGTTGGAACAGACTGCTACTCTTTCAGAGAAACGCATGTGAATTTCTGTTGAATTTTTTATGTAGCTTAAGACATTTTCAAAGGAAAGTGATTTTCTTTGAAAGGAGATAATTTGGAAAGTGAAGCAACACTCCATTCACTTCGCACAGTGAATTGAAGTGTTGAAACAGACTGCTTCTCTTTCAGAGAAACAGATGTGAGTTTCTTGTGAATGCTTGTAAGTAGCTTAAGGCAGTTTGAAAAGAGAGTGATTCTCTCTAAAAGGACAGCATTTAGAAAGTGAAGCAACACTCCATTCACTTCGCACAGTGAATTGAAGTGTTGGAACAGACTGCTTCTCTTTCAGAGAAACGCATGTGAATTTCTGTTACATGCTTGTAAGAAGCTTAAGGCACGTTCAAAGGAAAGTGATTTTCTCTGAAAGGACAGCATTTAGAAAGCGAAGCAACACTCCATTCACTTCGCACAGTGAATTGAAGTGTTGGAACAGACAGCTTCTCTTTCAGAGAAACAGATGTGAGTTTCTTGTGAATGCTTTTAAGTAGCTTAAGGCAGTTTCAAAAGAGAGTGATTTTCTCTAAAATGAGAGCATTTAGAAAGTGAAGCAACACACCATTCACTTCGCACAGTGAATTGAAGTGTTGGAACAGACTGCTTCTCTTTCAGAAAAATGCATGTGAGTTTCTTGTGAATGCTTGTAAGTAGCTTAAGGCTCTTTCAAAGGAAAGTGATTTTCTCTGAAAGGACAGCATTTAGAAAGTGAAGCAACACTCCATTCACTAGGCACAGTGAATTGAAGTGTTGGAACAGTCTACTTCACTTTCAGAGAAACAGATGTGAGTTTTTTGTGAGTGCTTGTAAGTAGCTTAAGGCACTTTCAAAGGAAAGTGATTTTCTCTGACAGGACAGCATTTAGAAAGTGAAGCAACACTCCATTCACTTCGCACAGTGAATTGAAGTGTTGGAACAGACTGCTTCTCTTTCAGAGAAACGGATGTGTGTTTTTTGTGAAAGCTTGTAAGTAGCTTAAGGCACTTTCAAAGGAAAGTGATTTTCTCTGAAAGGACAGCATTTAGAAAGTGAAGCAACACTCCATTCACTTCGCACAGTGAATTGAAGTGTTGGAACAGACTGCTTCTCTTTCAGGGAAACGCATGTGATTTCTGTTGAATGCTTGTAAGTAGCTTAAGGCACTTTCAAAGGAAAGTGATTTTGTTTGAAAGGACAGTATTTAGAAAGTGAAGCAACACTCCATTCAGTTCGCACAGTGAATTGAAGTGTTGGAACAGACTGCTTCTCTTAAAGAGAAACGCATGTGAATTTCTGTTCAATGCTTGTAAGTAGCTTAAGGCACTTTCAAAGGAAAGTGATTTTCTCTGACAGGACAGCATTTAGAAAGTGAAGCAACACTCCATTCACTTCGCACAGTGAATTGAAGTGTTGGAACAGACTGCTTCTCTTTCAGGGAAACGCATGTGAGTTTTTTGTGAAAGCTTGTAAGTAGCTTAAGGCACTTTCAAAGGAAAGTGATTTTCTCTGAAAGGACAGCATTTAGAAAGTGAAGCAACACTCCATTCACTTCGCACAGTGAATTTAAGTGTTGGAACAGACTGCTTCTCTTTCAGAGTAACGGATGTGAGTTTTTTGTGAATGCTTGTAAGTAGCTTAAGGCACTTTCAAAGGAAAGTGATTTTCTCTGAAAGGACAGCATTTATAAAGTGAAGCAACTCTCCATTCACTTCGCACAATGAATTGAAGTGTTGGAACAGACTGCTTCTCTTTCAGAGAAACGCAGGTGAATTTCTGTTGAATGCTTGTAAGTAGCTTAAGGCACTTTCAAAGGAAAGTGATTTTCTCTGAAAGGACAGCATTTAGAAAGTGAAGCAACACTCCATTCACTTCGCACTGTGAATTGAAGTGTTGGAACAGACTGCTTCTCTTTCAGAGAAACGGATGTGAGTTTTTTGTGAAAGCTTTTAAGTAGCTTAAGGCACTTTCAAAGAAAGTGATTTTCTCTGACAGGACAGCATTTAGAAAGTGAAGCAACACTCCATTCACTTCGCACCGTGAATTGAAGTGTTGGAACAGACTGCTTCACTTTCAGAGAAACGCATGTGAATTTCTGTTCAATGCTTGTAAGTAGCTTAAGGCACTTTCAAAGGAAAGTGATTATCTCTGACAGGACAGCATTTAGAAAGTGAAGCAACACTCCATTCACTTCGCACTGTGAATTGAAGTGTTGGAACAGACTGCTTCTCTTTCAGAGAAACGGATGTGAGTTTTTTGTGAAAGCTTGTAAGTAGCTTAAGGCACTTTCAAAGAAAGTGATTTTCTCTGACAGGACAGCATTTAGAAAGTGAAGCAACACTCCATTCACTTCTCACCGTGAATTGAAGTGTTGGAACAGACTGCTTCACTTTCAGAGAAACGCTTGTGAATTTCTGTTCAATGCTTGTAAGTAGCTTAAGGCACTTTCAAACGAAAGTGATTATCTCTGACAGGACAGCATTTAGAAAGTGAAGCAACACTCCATTCACTTCGCACAGTGAATTGAAGTGTTGGAACAGACTGCTTCTCTTTCAGGGAAACGCATGTGAATTTCTGTTCAATGCTTGTAAGTAGCTGAAGGCACTTTCAAAGGAAAGTGATTTTCTCTGACAGGACAGCATTTAGAAAGTGAAGCAACACTCCATTCACTTCGCACAGTGAATTGAAGTGTTGGAACAGACTGCTTCTCTTTCAGAGAAACGGATGTGAGTTTTTTGTGAAAGCTTGTAAGTAGCTTAAGGCACTTTCAAAGGAAAGTGATTTTCTCTGACAGGACAGCATTTAGAAAGTGAAGCAACACTCCATTCACTTCGCACAGTGAATTGAAGTGTTGGAACAGACTGCTACTCTTTCAGAGAAACGCATGTGAATTTCTGTTGAATGCTTGTAAGTAGCTTAAGGCACTTTCAAAGGAAAGTGATTTTCTCTGAAAGGACAGCATTTAGAAAGTGAAGCAACACTCCATTCACTTCGCACAGTGAATTGAAGTGTTGGAACAGACTGCTTCTCTTTCAGAGAAACGGATGTGAGTTTTTTGTGAAAGCTTGTAAGTAGCTTAAGGCACTTTCAAAGGAAAGTGATTTTCTCTGACAGGACAGCATTTAGAAAGTGAAGCAACACTCCATTCACTTCGCACAGTGAATTGAAGTGTTGGAACAGACTGCTTCTCTTTCAGAGAAACGCATGTGAATTTCTGTTCAATGCTTGTAAGTAGCTTAAGGCACTTTCAAAGGAAAGTGATTTTCTTTGAAAGGACAGGTTTTAGAAAGTGAAGCAACACTCCATTCACTTCGCACAGTGAATTGAAGTGTTGGAACAGACTGCTTCTCTTTCAGAGAAACGCATGTGAGTTTTTTGTGAGTGCTTGTATGTAGCTTAAGGCACTTTCAAAGGAAAGTGGTTTTCTCTGAAAGGACAGCATTTAGAAAGTGAAGCAACACTCCATTCACTTTGCACAGTGAATTGAAGTGTTGGAACAGACTGCTTCTCTTTCAGAGAAACGGATGTGTGTTTTTTGTGAAAGCTTGTAAGTAGCTTAAGGCCCTTTCAAAGGAAAGTGATTTTCTCTGAAAGGACAGCATTTAGAAAGTGAAGCAACACTCCATTCACTTCGCACAGTGAATTGAAGTGTTGGAACAGACTGCTTCTCTTTCAGGGAAACGCATGTGAATTTCTGTTGAATGCTTGTAAGTAGCTTAAGGCACTTTCAAAGGAAAGTGATTTTCTCTGAAAGGACAGGATTTAGAAGGTGAAGCAACACTCCATTCACTTCGCACAGTGAATTGAAGTGTTTGAACAGACTGCTTCTCTTTCAGTGAAATGCTTGTGAATTTCTGTTCAATGCTTGTAAGTAGCTTAAGGGACTTTCAAAGAAAAGTGATTTTCTCTGACAGGACAGCATTTAGAAAGTGAAGCAACACTCCATTCACTTCGCACAGTGAATTGAAGTGTTGGAACAGACTGCTTCTCTTTCAGAGAAACAGATGTGAGTTTCTTGTGAATGCTTGAAAGTAGCTTAAGGCAGTTTCAAAAGAGAGTGATTTTCTCTAAAAGGAGAGCATTTAGAAAGTGAAGCAACACACCATTCACTTCGCACAGTGAATTGAAGTGTTGGAACAGACTGCTTCTCTTTCAGAAAAATGCATGTGAGTTTCTTGTGAATGCTTGTAAGTAGCTTAAGGCACTTTCAAAGGAAAGTGATTTTCTCTGAAAGAATAGCATTTAGAAAGTGAAGCAACACTCCATTCACTTCACACAGGGAATTGAAGTGTTTGAACAGACTGCTTCTCTTTCAGAAAAATGCATGTGAGTTTCTTTTGAATGCTTGTAAGTAGCTTAAGGCTCTTTCAAAGGAAAGTGATTTTCTCTGAAAGGACAGCATTTAGAAAGTGAAGCAACACTCCATTCACTACGCACAGTGAATTGAAGTGTTGGAACAGACTACTTCTCTTTCAGAGAAACGGATGTGAGTTTTTTGTGAATGCTTGTAAGTAGCTTAAGGCACTTTCAAAGGAAAGCGATTCTCTCTGAATGGACAGCATTTAGAAAGTGAAGCAACACTCCATTCACTTCGCACAGTGAATTGAAGTGTTGGAACAGACTGCTATTCTTTCAGAGAAACGCATGTGAATTTCTGTTGAATTTTTGTATGTAGCTTAAGACATTTTCAAAGGAAAGTGATATTCTTTGAAAGGATATAATTTGGAAAGTGAAGCAACACTCCATTCACTTCGCACAGTGAATTGAAGTGTTGGAACAGACTGCTTCTCTTTCAGAGAAACAGATGTGAGTTTCTTGTGAATGCTTGTAAGTAGCTTAAGGCAGTTTGAAAAGAGAGTGATATTCTCTAAAAGGACAGCATTTAGAAAGTGAAGCAACACTCCATTCACTTCGCACAGTGAATTGAAGTGTTGGAACAGACTGCTTCTCTTTCAGGGAAACGCATGTGAGTTTTTTGTGAAAGCTTGTAAGTAGCCTAAGGCACTTTCAAAGGAAAGTGATTTTCTCTCACAGGACAGCATTTAGAAAGTGAAGCAACACTCCCTTCACTTCGCACAGTGAATTGAAGTGTTGGAACAGACTGCTTCTCTTTCAGAGAAACGCATGTGAATTTCTGTTGAATGCTTGTAAGTAGCTTAAGGCACTATCAAAGGAAAGTGATTTTCTCTGAAAGGACAGCATTTAGAAAGTGAAGCAACACTCCATTCACTTCGCACAGTGAATTGAAGTGTTGGAACAGACTGCTTCACTTTCAGAGAAACAGATGTGAGTTTCTTGTGAATGCTTGAAAGTAGCTTAAGGCAGTTTCAAAAGAGAGTGATTTTCTCAAAAAGGAGAGCATTTAGAAAGTGAGCAACACACCATTCACTTCGCACAGTGAATTGAAGTGTTGGAACAGACTGCTTCTCTTTCAGAAAAATGCATGTGAGTTTCTTGTGAATGCTTGTAAGTAGCTTAAGGCACTTTCAAAGGAAAGTGATTTTCTCTGAAAGAACAGCATTTAGAAAGTGAAGCAACACACCATTCACTTCGCACAGTGAATTGAAGTGTTTGAACAGACTTCTTCTCTTTCAGAAAAATGCATGTTAGTTTCTTTTGAATGCTTGTAAGTAGCTTAAGGCTATTTCAAAGGAAAGTGATTTTCTCTGAAAGGACAGCATTTAGAAAGTGAAGCAACACTCCATTCACTATGCACAGTGAATTGAAGTGTTGGAAATGACTACTTCTCTTTCAGAGAAACGGATGTGAGTTTTTTGTGAATGCTTGTAAGTAGCTTAAGGCACTTTCAAAGGAAAGTGATTCTCTCTGAATGGACAGCATTTAGAAAGTGAAGCAACACTCCATTCACTTCGCACAGTGAATTGAAGTGTTGGAACAGACTGCTACTCTTTCAGAGAAACGCATGTGAATTTCTGTTGAATTTTTTTATGTAGCTTAAGACATTTTCAAAGGAAAGTGATTTTCTTTGAAAGGAGATAATTTGGAAAGTGAAGCAACACTCCATTCACTTCGCACAGTGAATTGAAGTGTTGAAACAGACTGCTTCTCTTTCAGAGAAACAGATGTGAGTTTCTTGTGAATGCTTGTAAGTAGCTTAAGGCAGTTTGAAAAGAGAGTGATTCTCTCTAAAAGGACAGCATTTAGAAAGTGAAGCAACACTCCATTCACTTCGCACAGTGAATTGAAGTGTTGGAACAGACTGCTTCTCTTTCAGAGAAACGCATGTGAATTTCTGTTACATGCTTGTAAGAAGCTTAAGGCACGTTCAAAGGAAAGTGATTTTCTCTGAAAGGACAGCATTTAGAAAGCGAAGCAACACTCCATTCACTTCGCACAGTGAATTGAAGTGTTGGAACAGACAGCTTCTCTTTCAGAGAAACAGATGTGAGTTTCTTGTGAATGCTTTTAAGTAGCTTAAGGCAGTTTCAAAAGAGAGTGATTTTCTCTAAAATGAGAGCATTTAGAAAGTGAAGCAACACACCATTCACTTCGCACAGTGAATTGAAGTGTTGGAACAGACTGCTTCTCTTTCAGAAAAATGCATGTGAGTTTCTTGTGAATGCTTGTAAGTAGCTTAAGGCTCTTTCAAAGGAAAGTGATTTTCTCTGAAAGGACAGCATTTAGAAAGTGAAGCAACACTCCATTCACTAGGCACAGTGAATTGAAGTGTTGGAACAGTCTACTTCACTTTCAGAGAAACAGATGTGAGTTTTTTGTGAGTGCTTGTAAGTAGCTTAAGGCACTTTCAAAGGAAAGTGATTTTCTCTGACAGGACAGCATTTAGAAAGTGAAGCAACACTCCATTCACTTCGCACAGTGAATTGAAGTGTTGGAACAGACTTCTTCTCTTTCAGAGAAACGGATGTGTGTTTTTTGTGAAAGCTTGTAAGTAGCTTAAGGCACTTTCAAAGGAAAGTGATTTTCTCTGAAAGGACAACATTTAGAAAGTGAAGCAACACTCCATTCACTTCGCACAGTGAATTGAAGTGTTGGAACAGACTGCTTCTCTTTCAGGGAAACGCATGTGATTTCTGTTGAATGCTTGTAAGTAGCTTAAGGCACTTTCAAAGGAAAGTGATTTTGTTTGAAAGGACAGTATTTAGAAAGTGAAGCAACACTCCATTCAGTTCGCACAGTGAATTGAAATGTTGGAACAGACTGCTTCTCTTAAAGAGAAACGCATGTGAATTTCTGTTCAATGCTTGTAAGTAGCTTAAGGCACTTTCAAAGGAAAGTGATTTTCTCTGACAGGACAGCATTTAGAAAGTGAAGCAACACTCCATTCACTTCGCACAGTGAATTGAAGTGTTGGAACAGACTGCTTCTCTTTCAGGGAAACGCATGTGAGTTTTTTGTGAAAGCTTGTAAGTAGCTTAAGGCACTTTCAAAGGAAAGTGATTTTCTCTGAAAGGACAGCATTTAGAAAGTGAAGCAACACTCCATTCACTTCGCACAGTGAATTTAAGTGTTGGAAAAGACTGCTTCTCTTTCAGAGTAACGGATGTGAGTTTTTTGTGAATGCTTGTAAGTAGCTTAAGGCACTTTCAAAGGAAAGTGATTTTCTCTGAAAGGACAGCATTTATAAAGTGAAGCAACTCTCCATTCACTTCGCACAATGAATTGAAGTGTTGGAACAGACTGCTTCTCTTTCAGAGAAACGCAGGTGAATTTCTGTTGAATGCTTGTAAGTAGCTTAAGGCACTTTCAAAGGAAAGTGATTTTCTCTGAAAGGACAGCATTTAGAAAGTGAAGCAACACTCCATTCACTTCGCACTGTGAATTGAAGTGTTGGAACAGACTGCTTCTCTTTCAGAGAAACGGATGTGAGTTTTTTGTGAAAGCTTGTAAGTAGCTTAAGGCACTTTCAAAGAAAGTGATTTTCTCTGACAGGACAGCATTTAGAAAGTGAAGCAACACTCCATTCACTTCGCACCGTGAATTGAAGTGTTGGAACAGACTGCTTCACTTTCAGAGAAACGCATGTGAATTTCTGTTCAATGCTTGTAAGTAGCTTAAGGCACTTTCAAAGGAAAGTGATTATCTCTGACAGGACAGCATTTAGAAAGTGAAGCAACACTCCATTCACTTCGCACTGTGAATTGAAGTGTTGGAACAGACTGCTTCTCTTTCAGAGAAACGGATGTGAGTTTTTTGTGAAAGCTTGTAAGTAGCTTAAGGCACTTTCAAAGAAAGTGATTTTCTCTGACAGGACAGCATTTAGAAAGTGAAGCAACACTCCATTCACTTCTCACCGTGAATTGAAGTGTTGGAACAGACTGCTTCACTTTCAGAGAAACGCATGTGAATTTCTGTTCAATGCTTGTAAGTAGCTTAAGGCACTTTCAAACGAAAGTGATTATCTCTGACAGGACAGCATTTAGAAAGTGAAGCAACACTCCATTCACTTCGCACAGTGAATTGAAGTGTTGGAACAGACTGCTTCTCTTTCAGGGAAACGCATGTGAATTTCTGTTCAATGCTTGTAAGTAGCTGAAGGCACTTTCAAAGGAAAGTGATTTTCTCTGACAGGACAGCATTTAGAAAGTGAAGCAACACTCCATTCACTTCGCACAGTGAATTGAAGTGTTGGAACAGACTGCTTCTCTTTCAGAGAAACGGATGTGAGTTTTTTGTGAAAGCTTGTAAGTAGCTTAAGGCACTTTCAAAGGAAAGTGATTTTCTCTGACAGGACAGCATTTAGAAAGTGAAGCAACACTCCATTCACTTCGCACAGTGAATTGAAGTGTTGGAACAGACTGCTACTCTTTCAGAGAAACGCATGTGAATTTCTGTTGAATGCTTGTAAGTAGCTTAATGCACTTTCAAAGGAAAGTGATTTTCTCTGAAAGGACAGCATTTAGAAAGTGAAGCAACACTCCATTCACTTCGCACAGTGAATTGAAGTGTTGGAACAGACTGCTTCTCTTTCAGAGAAACGCATGTGAATTTCTGTTCAATGCTTGTAAGTAGCTTAAGGCACTTTCAAAGGAAAGTGATTTTCTCTGAAAGGACAGCATTTAGAAAGTGAAGCAACACTCCATTCACTTCGCAGAGTGAATTGAAGTGTTGGAACAGACTGCTTCTCTTTCAGAGAAACGGATGTGAGTTTTTTGTGAAAGCTTGTAAGTAGCTTAAGGCACTTTCAAAGGAAAGTGATTTTCTCTGACAGGACAGCATTTAGAAAGTGAAGCAACACTCCATTCACTTCGCACAGTGAATTGAAGTGTTGGAACAGACTGCTTCTCTTTCAGAGAAACGCATGTGAATTTCTGTTCAATGCTTGTAAGTAGCTTAAGGCAGTTTCAAAAGAGAGTGATTTTCTCTAAAATGAGAGCATTTAGAAAGTGAAGCAACACACCATTCACTTCGCACAGTGAATTGAAGTGTTGGAACAGACTGCTTCTCTTTCAGAGAAACGCATGTGAGTTTTTTGTGAGTGCTTGTAAGTAGCTTAAGGCACTTTCAAAGGAAAGTGATTTTCTCTGAAAGGACAGCATTTAGAAAGTGAAGCAACACTCCATTCACTTCGCACAGTGAATTGAAGTGTTGGAACAGACTGCTTCTCTTTCAGAGAAACGGATGTGTGTTTTTTGTGAAAGCTTGTAAGTAGCTTAAGGCACTTTCAAAGGAAAGTGATTTTCTCTGAAAGGACAGCATTTAGAAAGTGAAGCAACACTCCATTCACTTCGCACAGTGAATTGAAGTGTTGGAACAGACTGCTTCTCTTTCAGAGAAACGCATGTGAGTTTTTTGTGAGTGCTTGTAAGTAGCTTAAGGCACTTTCAAAGGAAAGTGATTTTCTCTGAAAGGACAGCATTTAGAAAGTGAAGCAACACTCCATTCACTTTGCACAGTGAATTGAAGTGTTGGAACAGACTGCTTCTCTTTCAGAGTAACGGATGTGAGTTTTTTGTGAATGCTTGTAAGTAGCTTAAGGCCCTTTCAAAGGAAAGTGATTTTCTCTGAAAGGACAGCATTTAGAAAGTGAAGCAACACTCCATTCACTTCGCACAGTGAATTGAAGTGTTGGAACAGACTGCTTCTCTTTCAGAGAAACGGATGTGTGTTTTTTGTGAAAGCTTGTAAGTAGCTTAAGGCACTTTCAAAGGAAAGTGATTTTCTCTGAAAGGACAGCATTTAGAAAGTGAAGCAACACTCCATTCACTTCGCACAGTGAATTGAAGTGTTGGAACAGACTGCTTCTCTTTCAGAGAAACGGATGTGAGTTTTTTGTGAAAGCTTGTAAGTACCTTAGGCACTTTCAAGGAAAGTGATTTTCTCTGAAAGAACAGCATTTAGAAAGTGAAGCAACACTCCATTCACTTCGCACAGTGAATTGAAGTGTTGGAACAGACTGCTTCTCTTTCAGAGAGACGCATGTGAATTTCTGTTCAATGCTTGTAAGTAGCTTAAGGCACTTTCAAAGGAAAGTGATTTTCTCTGAAAGGACAGCATTTAGAAAGTGAAGCAACACTCCATTCACTTCGCACAGTGAATTGAAGTGTTGGAACAGACTGCTTCTCTTTCAGGGAAACGCATGTGAATTTCTGTTGAATGCTTGTAAGTAGCTTAAGGCACTTTCAAAGGAAAGTGATTTTCTCTGAAAGGACAGGATTTAGAAGGTGAAGCAACACTCCATTCACTTCGCACAGTGAATTGAAGTGTTTGAACAGACTGCTTCTCTTTCAGTGAAATGCTTGTGAATTTCTGTTCAATGCTTGTAAGTAGCTTAAGGCACTTTCAAAGGAAAGTGATTTTCTCTGACAGGACAGCATTTAGAAAGTGAAGCAACACTCCATTCACTTCGCACAGTGAATTGAAGTGTTGGAACAGACTGCTTCTCTTTCAGAGAAACAGATGTGAGTTTCTTGTGAATGCTTGAAAGTAGCTTAAGGCAGTTTCAAAAGAGAGTGATTTTCTCTAAAAGGAGAGCATTTAGAAAGTGAAGCAACACACCATTCACTTCGCACAGTGAATTGAAGTGTTGGAACAGACTGCTTCTCTTTCAGAAAAATGCATGTGAGTTTCTTGTGAATGCTTGTAAGTAGCTTAAGGCACTTTCAAAGGAAAGTGATTTTCTCTGAAAGAATAGCATTTAGAAAGTGAAGCAACACTCCATTCACTTCACACAGGGAATTGAACTGTTTGAACAGACTGCTTCTCTTTCAGAAAAATGCATGTGAGTTTCTTTTGAATGCTTGTAAGTAGCTTAAGGCTCTTTCAAAGGAAAGTGATTTTCTCTGAAAGGACAGCATTTAGAAAGTGAAGCAACACTCCATTCACTACGCACAGTGAATTGAAGTGTTGGAACAGACTGCTATTCTTTCAGAGAAACGCATGTGAATTTCTGTTGAATTTTTGTATGTAGCTTAAGACATTTTCAAAGGAAAGTGATATTCTTTGAAAGGATATAATTTGGAAAGTGAAGCAACACTCCATTCACTTCGCACAGTGAATTGAAGTGTTGGAACAGACTGCTTCTCTTTCAGAGAAACAGATGTGAGTTTCTTGTGAATGCTTGTAAGTAGCTTAAGGCAGTTTGAAAAGAGAGTGATATTCTCTAAAAGGACAGCATTTAGAAAGTGAAGCAACACTCCATTCACTTCGCACAGTGAATTGAAATGTTGGAACAGACTGCTTCTCTTTCAGGGAAACGCATGTGAGTTTTTTGTGAAAGCTTGTAAGTAGCCTAAGGCACTTTCAAAGGAAAGTGATTTTCTCTGACAGGACAGCATTTAGAAAGTGAAGCAACACTCCCTTCACTTCGCACAGTGAATTGAAGTGTTGGAACAGACTGCTTCTCTTTCAGAGAAACGCATGTGAATTTCTGTTGAATGCTTGTAAGTAGCTTAAGGCACTATCAAAGGAAAGTGATTTTCTCTGAAAGGACAGCATTTAGAAAGTGAAGCAACACTCCATTCACTTCGCACAGTGAATTGAAGTGTTGGAACAGACTGCTTCTCTTTCAGAGTAACGGATGTGAGTTTTTTGTGAATGCTTGTAAGTAGCTTAAGGCCCTTTCAAAGGAAAGTGATTTTCTCTGAAAGGACCGCATTTTGAAAGTGAAGCAACACTCCATTCACTTCGCACAATGAATTGAAGTGTTGGAACAGACTGCTTCTCTTTCAGAGAAACGCATGTGAATTTCTGTTCAATGCTTGTAAGTAGCTTAAGGCACTTTCAAAGGAAAGTGATTTTCTCTGAAAGGACAGCATTTAGAAAGTGAAGCAACACTCCATTCACTTCGCACTGTGAATTGAAGTGTTGGAACAGACTGCTTCTCTTTCAGAGAAACGGATGTGAGTTTTTTGTGAAAGCTTGTAAGTAGCTTAAGGCACTTTCAAAGGAAAGTGATTTTCTCTGACAGGACAGCATTTAGAAAGTGAAGCAACACTCCATTCACTTCGCACCGTGAATTGAAGTGTTGGAACAGACTGCTTCTCTTTCAGAGAAACGCATGTGAATTTCTGTTCAATGCTTGTAAGTAGCTTAAGGCACTTTCAATCGAAAGTGATTATCTCTGACAGGACAGCATTTAGAAAGTGAAGCAACACTCCATTCACTTCGCACAGTGAATTGAAGTGTTGGAACAGACTGCTTCTCTTTCAGGGAAACGCATGTGAATTTCTGTTCAATGCTTGTAAGTAGCTTAAGGCACTTTCAAAGGAAAGTGATTTTCTCTGACAGGACAGCATTTAGAAAGTGAAGCAACACTCCATTCACTTCGCACAGTGAATTGAAGTGTTGGAACAGACTGCTTCTCTTTCAGAGAAACGGATGTGAGTTTTTTGTGAAAGCTTGTAAGTAGCTTAAGGCACTTTCAAAGGAAAGTGATTTTCTCTGACAGGACAGCATTTAGAAAGTGAAGCAACACTCCATTCACTTCGCACAGTGAATTGAAGTGTTGGAACAGACTGCTACTCTTTCAGAGAAACGCATGTGAATTTCTGTTGAATGCTTGTAAGTAGCTTAAGGCACTTTCAAAGGAAAGTGATTTTCTCTGAAAGGACAGCATTTAGAAAGTGAAGCAACACTCCATTCACTTCGCACAGTGAATTGAAGTGTTGGAACAGACTGCTTCTCTTTCAGAGAAACGCATGTGAATTTCTGTTCAATGCTTGTAAGTAGCTTAAGGCACTTTCAAAGGAAAGTGATTTTCTCTGAAAGGACAGCATTTAGAAAGTGAAGCAACACTCCATTCACTTCGCACAGTGAATTGAAGTGTTGGAACAGACTGCTTCTCTTTCAGAGAAACAGATGTGAGTTTTTTGTGAAAGCTTGTAAGTAGCTTAAGGCACTTTCAAAGGAAAGTGATTTTCTCTGAAAGGACAGCATTTAGAAAGTGAAGCAACACTCCATTCACATCGCACAGTGAATTGAAATGTTGGAACAGACTGCTTCTCTTTCAGAGAAACGCATGTGAATTTCTGTTGAATGTTTGTAAGTAGCTTAAGGCACTTTCAAAGGAAAGTGATTTTCTTTGAAAGGACAGGATTTAGAAAGTGAAGCAACACTCCATTCACTTCGCACAGTGAATTGAAGTGTTGGAACAGACTGCTTCTCTTTCAGAGAAACGCATGTGAATTTCTGTTGAATGCTTGTAAGTAGCTTAAGGCCCTTTCAAAAGAAAGTGATTTTCTCTGAAAGGACAGCATGTAGAAAGTGAAGCAACACTCCATTCACTTCGCACAGTGAATTGAAGTGTTGGAACAGACTGCTTCTCTTTCAGAGAAACGGATGTGAGTTTTTTGTGAAAGCTTGTAAGTAGCTTAAGGCACTTTCAAAGGAAAGTGATTTTCTCTGACAGGACAGCATTTAGAAAGTGAAGCAACACTCCATTCACTTCGCACAGTGAATTGAAGTGTTGGAACAGACTGCTTCTCTTTCAGAGAAACGCATGTGAATTTCTGTTCAATGCTTGTAAGTAGCTTAAGGCACTTTCAAAGGAAAGTGATTTTCTTTGAAAGGACAGGTTTTAGAAAGTGAAGCAACACTCCATTCACTTCGCACAGTGAATTGAAGTGTTGGAACAGACTGCTTCTCTTTCAGAGAAACGCATGTGAGTTTTTTGTGAGTGCTTGTAAGTAGCTTAAGGCACTTTCAAAGGAAAGTGATTTTCTCTGAAAGGACAGCATTTAGAAAGTGAAGCAACACTCCATTCACTTCGCACAGTGAATTGAAGTGTTGGAACAGACTGCTTCTCTTTCAGAGTAATGGATGTGAGTTTTTTGTGAATGCTTGTAAGTAGCTTAAGGCCCTTTCAAAGGAAAGTGATTTTCTCTGAAAGGACAGCATTTAGAAAGTGAAGCAACACTCCATTCACTTCGCACAGTGAATTGAAGTGTTGGAACAGACTGCTTCTCTTTCAGAGAAACGGATGTGTGTTTTTTGTGAAAGCTTGTAAGTAGCTTAAGGCACTTTAAAAGGAAAGTGATTTTCTCTGAAAGGACAGCATTTAGAAAGTGAAGCAACACTCCATTCACTTCGCACAGTGAATTGAAGTGTTGGAACAGACTGCTTCTCTTTCAGAGAAACGGATGTGTGTTTTTTGTGAAAGCTTGTAAGTACCTTAGGCACTTTCAAGGAAAGTGATTTTCTCTGAAAGAACAGCATTTAGAAAGTGAAGCAACACTCCATTCACTTCGCACAGTGAATTGAAGTGTTGGAACAGACTGCTTCTCTTTCAGTGAAACGCTTGTGAATTTCTGTTCAATGCTTGTAAGTAGCTTAAGGCACTTTCAAAGGAAAGTGATTTTCTCTGACAGGACAGCATTTAGAAAGTGAAGCAACACTCCATTCACTTCGCACAGTGAATTGAAGTGTTGGAACAGACTGCTTCTCTTTCAGAGAAACTGATGTTTGTTTTTTGTGAAAGCTTGTCAGTAGCTTAAGGCACTTTCAAAGGAAAGTGATTTTCTCTGAAAGGACAGCATTTAGAAAGTGAAGCAACACTCCATTCACTTCGCACAGTGAATTGAAGTATTGGAACAGACTGCTTCTTTTTCAGAGAAACGCATGTGAATTTCTGTTGAATGCTTGTAAGTAGCTTAAGGCACTTTCAAAGGAAAGTGGTTTTCTCTGAAAGGACAGCATTTAGAAAGTGAAGCAACACTCCATTCACTTCGCACAGTGAATTGAAGTGTTGGAACAGACTGCTTCTCTTTCAGAGAAACGCATGTGAGTTTTTTGTGAGTGCTTGTAAGTAGCTTAAAGTACTTTCAAAGGAAAGTGATTTTCTCTGAAAGGACAGCATTTAGAAAGTGAAGCAACACTCCATTCACTTCGCACAGTGAATGGAAGTGTTGGAACAGACTGCTTCTCTTTCAGGGAAACGCATGTGAGTTTTTTGTGAAAGCTTGTAAGTAGCTTAAGGCACTTTCAAAGGAAAGTGATTTTCTCTGACAGGACAGCATTAAGAAAGTGAAGCAACACTCCCTTCACTTCGCACAGTGAATTGAAGTGTTGGAACACACTGCTTCTCTTTCAGAGAAACGCATGTGACTTTCTGTTGAATGCTTGTAAGTAGCTTAAGGCACTTTCAAAGGAAAGTGATTTTCTCTGAAAGGACAGCATTTAGAAAGTGAAGCAACACTCCATTCACTTCGCACAGTGAATTGAAGTGTTGGAACAGACTGCTTCTCTTTCAGAGTTAGGGATGGGAGTTTTTTGTGAATGCTTGTAAGTAGCTTAAGGCCCGTTCAAAGGAAAGTGATTTTCTCTGAAAGAACAGCATTTAGAAAGTGAAGCAACACTCCATTCACTTCGCACAGTGAATTGAAGTGTTGGAACAGACTGCTTCACTTTCAGAGAAACGCATGTGAATTTCTGTTGAATGCTTGTAAGTAGCTTAAGGCACTTTCAAAGGAAAGTGATTTACTCTGAAAGGACAGCATTTAGAAAGTGAAGCAACACTCCATTCACTTCACACAGTGAATTGAAGTGTTGGAACAGACTGCTTCTCTTTCAGAGAAACGCATGTGAGTTTTTTGTAAAAGCTTGTAAGTAGCTTAAGGCACTTTCAAAGGAAAGTGATTTTCTCTGAGAGGACAGCATTTAGAAAGTGAAGCAACACTCCATTCACTTCGCACAGTGAATTGAAGTGTTGAAACAGACTGCTTCTCTTACAGAGAAACGCATGTGAATTTCTGTTCAATGCTTGTAAGTAGCTTAAGGCACTTTCAAAGGAAAGTGATTTTCTCTGAAAGGACAGCATTTAGAAAGTGAAGCAACACTCCATTCACTTCGCACAGTGAATTGAAGTGTTGGAACAGACTGCTTCTCTTTCAGAGAAACGCATGTGAATTTCTGTTGAATGCTTGTAAGTAGCTTAAGGCACTTTCAAAGGAAAGCGATTTTCTCTGAAAGGACAGCATTTAGAAAGTGAAGCAACACTCCATTCACTTCGCACAGTGAATTGAAGTGTTGGAACAGACTGCTTCTATTTCAGGGAAAAGCATGTGAGTTTTTTGTGAAAGCTTGTAAGTAGCTTAAGGCACTTTCAAAGGAAAGTGATTTTCTCTGAAAGGACAGCATTTAGAAAGTGAAGTAACACTCCATTCACTTCGCACAGTGAATTGAAGTGTTGGAACAGACTGCTTCTCTTTCAGAGAAACGCATGTGAGTTTTTTGTGAAAGCTTGTAAGTAGCTTAAGGCCCTTTCAAAGGAAAGTGATTTTCTCTGAAAGGACAGCATTTAGAAAGTGAAGCAACACTCCATTCACTTCGCACAGTGAATTGAAGTGTTGGAACAGACTGCTTCTCTTTCAGAGAAACGCATGTGAATTTCTGTTGAATGCTTGTAAGTAGCTTAAGGCACTTTCAAAGGAAAGTGATTTTCTTTGAAAGGACAGCATTTAGAAAGTGAAGCAACACTCCATTCACTTCGCACAGTGAATTGAAGTGTTGGAACAGACTGCTTCTCTTTCAGAGAAACACATGTGAATTTCTGTTCAATGCTTGTAAGTAGCTTAAGGCACTTTCAAAGGAAAGTGATTTTCTCTGAAAGGACAGCATTTAGAAAGTGAAGCAACACTCCATTCACTTCGCACAGTGAATTGAAGTGTTGGAACAGACTGCTTCTATTTCAGGGAAAAGCATGTGAGTTTTTTGTGAAAGCTTGTAAGTAGCTTAAGGCACTTTCAAAGGAAAGTGATTTTCTCTGAAAGGACAGCATTTAGAAAGTGAAGTAACACTCCATTCACTTCGCACAGTGAATTGAAGTGTTGGAACAGACTGCTTCTCTTTCAGAGAAACGCATGTGAATTTCTGTTCAATGCTTGTAAGTAGCTTAAGGCACTTTCAAAGGAAAGTGATTTTCTCTGACAGGACAGCATTTAGAAAGTGATGCAACACTCCATTCACTTCGCACAGTGAATTGAAGTGTTGGAACAGACTGCTTCTCTTTCAGAGAAACGCATGTGAATTTCTGTTGAATGCTTGTAAGTAGCTTAAGGCACTTTCAAAGGAAAGTGATTTTCTCTGACAGGACAGCATTTAGAAAGTGAAGCAACACTCCATTCACTTCGCACAGTGAATTGAAGTGTTGGAACAGACTGCTTCTCTTTCAGTGAAACGCATGTGAATTTCTGTTGAATGCTTGTAAGTAGCTTAAGGCACTTTCAAAGGAAAGTGATTTTCTCTGAAAGGACAGCATTTAGAAAGTGAAGCAACACTCCATTCACTTCGCACAGTGAATTGAAGTGTTGGAACAGACTGCTTCTCTTTCAGGGAAACGCATGTGAATTTCTGTTCAATGCTTGTAAGTAGCTTAAGGCACTTTCAAAGGAAAGTGATTTTCTTTGAAAGGACAGCATTTAGAAAGTGAAGCAACACTCCATTCACTTCGCACAGTGAATTGAAGTGTTGGAACAGACTGCTTATCTTTCAGAGAAACGCATGTGAGTTTTTTGTGAAAGCTTGTAAGTAGCTTAAGGCCCTTTCAAAGGAAAGTGATTTTCTCTGAAAGGACAGCATTTAGAAAGTGAAGCAACACTCCATTCACTTCGCACAGTGAATTGAAGTGTTGGAACAGACTGCTTCTCTTTCAGAGAAACGCATGTGAATTTCTGTTGAATGCTTGTAAGTAGCTTAAGGCACTTTCAAAGGAAAGTGATTTTCTTTGAAAGGACAGCATTTAGAAAGTGAAGCAACACTCCATTCACTTCGCACAGTGAATTGAAGTGTTGGAACAGAATGCTTCTCTTTCAGAGAAACACATGTGAATTTCTGTTCAATGCTTGTAAGTAGCTTAAGGCACTTTCAAAGGAAAGTGATTTTCTCTGAAAGGACAGCATTTAGAAAGTGAAGCAACACTCCATTCACTTCGCACAGTGAATTGAAGTGTTGGAACAGACTGCTTCTCTTTCAGGGAAAAGCATGTGAGTTTTTTGTGAAAGCTTGTAAGTAGCTTAAGGCACTTTCAAAGGAAAGTGATTTTCTCTGAAAGGACAGCATTTAGAAAGTGAAGTAACACTCCATTCACTTCGCACAGTGAATTGAAGTGTTGGAACAGACTGCTTCTCTTTCAGAGAAACGCATGTGAATTTCTGTTCAATGCTTGTAAGTAGCTTAAGGCACTTTCAAAGGAAAGTGATTTTCTCTGAAAGGACAGCATTTAGAAAGTGAAGCAACACTCCATTCACTTCGCACAGTGAATTGAAGTGTTGGAACAGACTGCTTCTCTTTCAGAGAAACGCATGTGAGTTTTTTGTGAAAGCTTGTAAGTAGCTTAAGGCCCTTTCAAAGGAAAGTGATTTTCTATGAAAGGACAGCATTTAGAAAGTGAAGCAACACTCCATTCACTTCGCACAGTGAATTGAAGTGTTGAAACAGACTGCTTCTCTTTCAGAGAAACGCATGTGAATTTCTGTTGAATGCTTGTAAGTAGCTTAAGGCACTTTCAAAGGAAAGTGATTTTCTTTGAAAGGACAGCATTTAGAAAGTGAAGCAACACTCCATTCACTTCGCACAGTGAATTGAAGTGTTGGAACAGACTGCTTCTCTTTCAGAGAAACACATGTGAATTTCTGTTCAATGCTTGTAAGTAGCATAAGGCACTTTCAAAGGAAAGTGATTTTCTCTGAAAGGACAGCATTTAGAAAGTGAAGCAACACTCCATTCACTTCGCACAGTGAATTGAAGTGTTGGAACAGACTGCTTCTATTTCAGGGAAAAGCATGTGAGTTTTTTGTGAAAGCTTGTAAGTAGCTTAAGGCACTTTCAAAGGAAAGTGATTTTCTCTGAAAGGACAGCATTTAGAAAGTGAAGTAACACTCCATTCACTTCGCACAGTGAATTGAAGTGTTGGAACAGACTGCTTCTCTTTCAGAGAAACGCATGTGAATTTCTGTTCAATGCTTGTAAGTAGCTTAAGGCACTTTCAAAGGAAAGTGATTTTCTCTGACAGGACAGCATTTAGAAAGTGAAGCAACACTCCATTCACTTCGCACAGTGAATTGAAGTGTTGGAACAGACTGCTTCTCTTTCAGAGAAACGCATGTGAATTTCTGTTGAATGCTTGTAAGTAGCTTAAGGCACTTTCAAAGGAAAGTGATTTTCTCTGAAAGGACAGCATTTAGAAAGTGAAGCAACACTCCATTCACTTCGCACAGTGAATTGAAGTGTTGGAACAGACTGCTTCTCTTTCAGGGAAACGCATGTGAATTTCTGTTCAATGCTTGTAAGTAGCTTAAGGCACTTTCAAAGGAAAGTGATTTTCTTTGAAAGGACAGCATTTAGAAAGTGAAGCAACACTCCATTCACTTCGCACAGTGAACTGAAGTGTTGGAACAGACTGCTTCTCTTTCAGAGAAACGCATGTGAATTTCTGTTGAATGCTTGTAAGTAGCTTAAGGCACTTTCAAAGGAATGTGATTTTCTCTGAAAGGACAGCATTTAGAAAGTGAAGTAACACTCCATTCACTTCGCACAGTGAATTGAAGTCTTGGAACAGACTGCTTCTCTTTCAGAGAAACGCATGTGAATTTCTGTTCAATGCTTGTAAGTAGCTTAAGGCACTTTCAAAGGAAAGTGATTTTCTCTGAAAGGACAGCATTTAGAAAGTGAAGCAACACTCCATTCACTTCGCACAGTGAATTGAAGTGTTGGAACAGACTGCTTCTCTTTCAGAGAAACGGATGTGAGTTTTTTGTGAAAGCTTGTAAGTAACTTAAGGCACTTTCAAAGGAAAGAGATTTTCTCTGAAAGGACAGCATTTAGAAAGTGAAGCAACACTCCATTCACTTCGCACAGTGAATTGAAGTGTTGGAACAGACTGCTTCTCTTTCAGAGAAACGCATGTGAATTTCTGTTGAGTGCTTGTAAGTAGCTTAAGGCACTTTCAAAGGAAAGTGATTTTCTCTGAAAGGACAGCATTTAGAAAGTGAAGCAACACTCCATTCACTTCGCACAGTGATTTGAAGTGTTGGAACAGACTGCTTCTCTTTCAGAGAAACGCATCTGAGATTTTTGTAAAAGCTTGTAAGTAGCTTAAGGCACTTTCAAAGGAAAGTGATTTTCTCTGACAGGACAGCATTTAGAAAGTGAAGCAACACTCCATTCACTTCGCACAGTGCATTGAAGTGTTTTAACAGATTGCTTCTCTTTCAGAGAAACGGATGTGAGTTTTTTGTAAAAGCTTGTAAGTAGCTTAAGGCACTTTCAAAGGAAAGTGATTTTCTCTGAAAGGACAGCATTTAGAAAGTGAAGTAACACTCCATTCACTTCGCACAGTGAATTGAAGTGTTGGAACAGACTGCTTCTCTTTCAGAGAAACGCATGTGAGTTTTTTGTGAAAGCTTGTAAGTAGCTTAAGGCCCTTTCAAAGGAAAGTGATTTTCTCTGACAGGACAGCATTTAGAAAGTGAAGCAACACTCCATTCACTTCGCACAGTGAATTGAAGTGTTGGAACAGACTGCTTCTCTTTCAGAGAAACGCATGTGAATTTCTGTTGAATGCTTGTAAGTAGCTTAAGGCACTTTCAAAGGAAAGTGATTTTCTTTGAAAGGACAGCATTTAGAAAGTGAAGCAACACTCCATTCACTTCGCACAGTGAATTGAAGTGTTGGAACAGACTGCTTCTCTTTCAGAGAAACACATGTGAATTTCTGTTCAATGCTTGTAAGTAGCTTAAGGCACATTCAAAGGAAAGTGATTTTCTCTGAAAGGACAGCATTTAGAAAGTGAAGCAACACTCCATTCACTTCGCACAGTGAATTGAAGTGTTGGAACAGACTGCTTCTATTTCAGGGAAAAGCATGTGAGTTTTTTGTGAAAGCTTGTAAGTAGCTTAAGGCACTTTCAAAGGAAAGTGATTTTCTCTGAAAGGACAGCATTTAGAAAGTGAAGTAACACTCCATTCACTTCGCACAGTGAATTGAAGTGTTGGAACAGACTGCTTCTCTTTCAGAGAAACGCATGTGAATTTCTGTTCAATGCTTGTAAGTAGCTTAAGGCACTTTCAAAGGAAAGTGATTTTCTCTGACAGGACAGCATTTAGAAAGTGATGCAACACTCCATTCACTTCGCACAGTGAATTGAAGTGTTGGAACAGACTGCTTCTCTTTCAGAGAAACGCATGTGAATTTCTGTTGAATGCTTGTAAGTAGCTTAAGGCACTTTCAAAGGAAAGTGATTTTCTCTGACAGGACAGCATTTAGAAAGTGAAGCAACACTCCATTCACTTCGCACAGTGAATTGAAGTGTTGGAACAGACTGCTTCTCTTTCAGTGAAACGCATGTGAATTTCTGTTGAATGCTTGTAAGTAGCTTAAGGCACTTTCAAAGGAAAGTGATTTTCTCTGAAAGGACAGCATTTAGAAAGTGAAGCAACACTCCATTCACTTCGCACAGTGAATTGAAGTGTTGGAACAGACTGCTTCTCTTTCAGGGAAACGCATGTGAATTTCTGTTCAATGCTTGTAAGTAGCTTAAGGCACTTTCAAAGGAAAGTGATTTTCTTTGAAAGGACAGCATTTAGAAAGTGAAGCAACACTCCATTCACTTCGCACAGTGAATTGAAGTGTTGGAACAGACTGCTTATCTTTCAGAGAAACGCATGTGAGTTTTTTGTGAAAGCTTGTAAGTAGCTTAAGGCCCTTTCAAAGGAAAGTGATTTTCTCTGAAAGGACAGCATTTAGAAAGTGAAGCAACACTCCATTCACTTCGCACAGTGAATTGAAGTGTTGGAACAGACTGCTTCTCTTTCAGAGAAACGCATGTGAATTTCTGTTGAATGCTTGTAAGTAGCTTAAGGCACTTTCAAAGGAAAGTGATTTTCTTTGAAAGGACAGCATTTAGAAAGTGAAGCAACACTCCATTCACTTCGCACAGTGAATTGAAGTGTTGGAACAGAATGCTTCTCTTTCAGAGAAACACATGTGAATTTCTGTTCAATGCTTGTAAGTAGCTTAAGGCACTTTCAAAGGAAAGTGATTTTCTCTGAAAGGACAGCATTTAGAAAGTGAAGCAACACTCCATTCACTTCGCACAGTGAATTGAAGTGTTGGAACAGACTGCTTCTCTTTCAGGGAAAAGCATGTGAGTTTTTTGTGAAAGCTTGTAAGTAGCTTAAGGCACTTTCAAAGGAAAGTGATTTTCTCTGAAAGGACAGCATTTAGAAAGTGAAGTAACACTCCATTCACTTCGCACAGTGAATTGAAGTGTTGGAACAGACTGCTTCTCTTTCAGAGAAACGCATGTGAATTTCTGTTCAATGCTTGTAAGTAGCTTAAGGCACTTTCAAAGGAAAGTGATTTTCTCTGAAAGGACAGCATTTAGAAAGTGAAGCAACACTCCATTCACTTCGCACAGTGAATTGAAGTGTTGGAACAGACTGCTTCTCTTTCAGAGAAACGCATGTGAGTTTTTTGTGAAAGCTTGTAAGTAGCTTAAGGCCCTTTCAAAGGAAAGTGATTTTCTATGAAAGGACAGCATTTAGAAAGTGAAGCAACACTCCATTCACTTCGCACAGTGAATTGAAGTGTTGAAACAGACTGCTTCTCTTTCAGAGAAACGCATGTGAATTTCTGTTGAATGCTTGTAAGTAGCTTAAGGCACTTTCAAAGGAAAGTGATTTTCTTTGAAAGGACAGCATTTAGAAAGTGAAGCAACACTCCATTCACTTCGCACAGTGAATTGAAGTGTTGGAACAGACTGCTTCTCTTTCAGAGAAACACATGTGAATTTCTGTTCAATGCTTGTAAGTAGCATAAGGCACTTTCAAAGGAAAGTGATTTTCTCTGAAAGGACAGCATTTAGAAAGTGAAGCAACACTCCATTCACTTCGCACAGTGAATTGAAGTGTTGGAACAGACTGCTTCTATTTCAGGGAAAAGCATGTGAGTTTTTTGTGAAAGCTTGTAAGTAGCTTAAGGCACTTTCAAAGGAAAGTGATTTTCTCTGAAAGGACAGCATTTAGAAAGTGAAGTAACACTCCATTCACTTCGCACAGTGAATTGAAGTGTTGGAACAGACTGCTTCTCTTTCAGAGAAACGCATGTGAATTTCTGTTCAGTGCTTGTAAGTAGCTTAAGGCACTTTCAAAGGAAAGTGATTTTCTCTGACAGGACAGCATTTAGAAAGTGAAGCAACACTCCATTCACTTCGCACAGTGAATTGAAGTGTTGGAACAGACTGCTTCTCTTTCAGAGAAACGCATGTGAATTTCTGTTGAATGCTTGTAAGTAGCTCAAGGCACTTTCAAAGGAAAGTGATTTTCTCTGAAAGGACAGCATTTAGAAAGTGAAGCAACACTCCATTCACTTCGCACAGTGAATTGAAGTGTTGGAACAGACTGCTTCTCTTTCAGGGAAACGCATGTGAATTTCTGTTCAATGCTTGTAAGTAGCTTAAGGCACTTTCAAAGGAAAGTGATTTTCTTTGAAAGGACAGCATTTAGAAAGTGAAGCAACACTCCATTCACTTCGCACAGTGAACTGAAGTGTTGGAACAGACTGCTTCTCTTTCAGAGAAACGCATGTGAATTTCTGTTGAATGCTTGTAAGTAGCTTAAGGCACTTTCAAAGGAATGTGATTTTCTCTGAAAGGACAGCATTTAGAAAGTGAAGTAACACTCCATTCACTTCGCACAGTGAATTGAAGTTTTGGAACAGACTGCTTCTCTTTCAGAGAAACGCATGTGAATTTCTGTTCAATGCTTGTAAGTAGCTTAAGGCACTTTCAAAGGAAAGTGATTTTCTCTGAAAGGACAGCATTTAGAAAGTGAAGCAACACTCCATTCACTTCGCACAGTGAATTGAAGTGTTGGAACAGACTGCTTCTCTTTCAGAGAAACGGATGTGAGTTTTTTGTGAAAGCTTGTAAGTAACTTAAGGCACTTTCAAAGGAAAGAGATTTTCTCTGAAAGGACAGCATTTAGAAAGTGAAGCAACACTCCATTCACTTCGCACAGTGAATTGAAGTGTTGGAACAGACTGCTTCTCTTTCAGAGAAACGCATGTGAATTTCTGTTGAGTGCTTGTAAGTAGCTTAAGGCACTTTCAAAGGAAAGTGATTTTCTCTGAAAGGACAGCATTTAGAAAGTGAAGCAACACTCCATTCACTTCGCACAGTGATTTGAAGTGTTGGAACAGACTGCTTCTCTTTCAGAGAAACGCATCTGAGATTTTTGTAAAAGCTTGTAAGTAGCTTAAGGCACTTTCAAAGGAAAGTGATTTTCTCTGACAGGACAGCATTTAGAAAGTGAAGCAACACTCCATTCACTTCGCACAGTGCATTGAAGTGTTTTAACAGATTGCTTCTCTTTCAGAGAAACGGATGTGAGTTTTTTGTAAAAGCTTGTAAGTAGCTTAAGGCACTTTCAAAGGAAAGTGATTTTCTCTGAAAGGACAGCATGTAGAAAGTGAAGCAACAGTCCATTCACTTCGCATAGTGAATTGAAGTGTTGGAACAGACTGCTTCTCTTTCAGAGAAATGCATGTGAATTTCTGTTGAGTGCTTGTAAGTAGCTTAAGGCACTTTCAAAGGAAAGTGATTTTCTCTGAAAGGACAGCATTTAGAAAGTGAAGCAAC
Source organism: Myodes glareolus (assembly GCF_982192425.1). Classification (NCBI taxonomy): domain Eukaryota; kingdom Metazoa; phylum Chordata; class Mammalia; order Rodentia; family Cricetidae; genus Myodes; species Myodes glareolus. Next base: position 53,963 of record NW_028263285.1, read on the forward strand.
ACTCCATTCACTTCGCACAGTGAATTGAAGTGTTGGAACAGACTGCTTCTCTTTCAGAGAAAGGGATGTGAGTTTTTTGTGAAAGCTTGTAAGTAGCTTAAGGCACTTTCAAAGGAAAGTGATTTTCTCTGACAGGACAGCATTTAGAAAGTGAAGCAACACTCCATTCACTTCGCACAGTGAATTGAAGTGTTGGAACAGACTGCTACTCTTTCAGAGAAACGCATGTGAATTTCTGTTGAATGCTTGTAAGTAGCTTAAGGCTCTTTCAAAGGAAAGTGATTTTCTCTGAAAGGACAGCATTTAGAAAGTGAAGCAACACTCCATTCACTTCGCACAGTGAATTGAAGTGTTGGAACAGACTGCTTCTCTTTCAGAGAAACGCATGTGAATTACTGTTCAATGCTTGTAAGTAGCTTAAGGCACTTTCAAAGGAAAGTGATTTTCTCTGAAAGGACAGCATTTAGAAAGTGAAGCAACACTCCATTCACTTCGCACAGTGAATTGAAGTGTTGGAACAGACTGCTTCTCTTTCAGAGAAACGCATGTGAATTTCTGTTCAATGCTTGTAAGTAGCTTAAGGCACTTTCAAAGGAAAGTGATTTTCTCTGAAAGGACAGCATTTAGAAAGTGACGCAACACTACATTTACTTCGCACAGTGAATTGAAGTGTTGGAACAGACTGCTTCTCTTTCAGGGAAACGCATGTGAATTTCTGTTGAATGCTTGTAAGTAGCTTAAGGCACTTTCAAAGGAAAGTGATTTTCTCTGAAAGGACAGCATTTAGAAAGTGAAGGAAAACTCCATTCACTTCGCACAGTGAATTGAAGTTTTGGAACAGACTGCTTCTCTTTCAGAGAAACGCATGTGAATTTCTGTTGAATGCTTGTAAGTAGCTTAAGGCACTTTCAAAGGAAAGTGATTTTCTCTGAAAGGACAGCATTTAGAAAGTGAAGCAACACTACATTCACTTCGCACAGTGAATTGAAGTGTTGGAACAGACTGCTTCTCTTTCAGAGAAACAGATGTGAGTTTTTTGTGAAAGCTTGTAAGTAGCTTAAGGCACTTTCAAAGGAAAGTGATTTTCTCTGACAGGACAGCATTTAGAAAGTGAAGCAACACTCCATTCACTTCGCACAATGAATTGAAGTGTTGGAACAGACTACTTCTCTTTCAGAGAAACGTATGTGAATTTCTGTTCAATGCTTGTAAGTAGCTTAAGGCACTTTCAAAGGAAAGTGATTTTCTCTGAAAGGACAGCATTTAGAAAGTGAAGCAACACTCCATTCACTTCGCACAGTGAATTGAAGTGTTGGAACAGACTGCTTCTCTTTCAGAGAAACGGATGTGAGTTTTTTGTGAAAGCTTGTAAGTAGCTTAAGGCACTTTCAAAGGAAAGTGATTTTCTCTGACAGGACAGCATTTAGAAAGTGAAGCAACACTCCATTCACTTCGCACAGTGAATTGAAGTTTTGGAACAGACTGCTTCTCTTTCAGAGAAACGCATGTGAATTTCTGTTGAATGCTTGTAAGTAGCTTAAGGCACTTTCAAAGGAAAGTGATTTTCTCTGAAAGGACAGCATTTAGAAAGTGAAGGAACACTCCATTCACTTCGCACAGTGAATTGAAGTTTTGGAACAGACTGCTTCTCTTTCAGAGAAACGCATGTGAATTTCTGTTGAATGCTTGTAAGTAGCTTAAGGCACTTTCAAAGGAAAGTGATTTTCTCTGAAAGGACAGCATTTAGAAAGTGAAGCAACACTACATTCACTTCGCACAGTGAATTGAAGTGTTGGAACAGACTGCTTCTCTTTCAGAGAAACGCATGTGAGTTTTTTGTGAAAGCTTGTAAGTAGCTTAAGGCACTTTCAAAGGAAAGTGATTTTCTCTGACAGGACAGCATTTAGAAAGTGAAGCAACACTCCATTCACTTCGCACAGTGAATTGAAGTGTTGGAACAGACTGCTTCTCTTTCAGAGAAACGCATGTGAATTTCTGTTCAATGCTTGTAAGTAGCTTAAGGCACTTTCAAAGGAAAGTGATTTTCTCTGAAAGGACAGCATTTAGAAAGTGAAGCAACACTCCATTCACTTCGCACAGTGAATTGAAGTGTTGGAACAGACTGTTTCTCTTTCAGGGAAACGGATGTGAGTTTTTTGTGAAAGCTTGTAAGTAGCTTAAGGCACTTTCAAAGGAAAGTGATTTTCTCTGACAGGACAGCATTTAGAAAGTGAAGCAACACTCCATTCACTTCGCACAGTGAATTGAAGTGTTGGAACAGACTGCTTCTCTTTCAGAGAAACGCATGTGAATTTCTGTTCAATGCTTGTAAGTAGCTTAAGGCACTTTCAAAGGAAAGTGATTTTCTCTGAAAGGACAGCATTTAGAAAGTGAAGCAACACTCCATTCACTTCGCACAGTGAATTGAAGTGTTGGAACAGACTGCTTCTCTTTCAGGGAAACGCATGTGAATTTCTGTTCAATGCTTGTAAGTAGCTTAAGGTACTTTCAAAGGAACGTGATTTTCTTAGAAAGGACAGCATTTAGAAAGTGAAGCAACACTCCATTCACTTCGCACAGTGAATTGAAGTGTTGGAACAGACTGCTTCTCTTTCAGAGAAACACATGTGAATTTCTGTTCAATGCTTGTAAGTAGCTTAAGGCACTTTCAAAGGAAAGTGATTTTCTCTGAAAGGACAGCATTTAGAAAGTGAAGTAACACTCCATTCACTTTGCACAGTGAATTGAAGTGTTGGAACAGACTGCTTCTCTTTCAGAGAAACGCATGTGAATTTCTGTTCAATGCTTGTAAGTAGCTTAAGGCACTTTCAAAGGAAAGTGATTTTCTCTGAAAGGACAGCATTTAGAAAGTGAAGCAACACTACATTCACTTCGCACAGTGAATTGAAGTGTTGGAACAGACTGCTTCTCTTTCAGAGAAACGGATGTGAGTTTTTTGTGAAAGCTTGTAAGTAACTTAAGGCACTTTCAAAGGAAAGAGATTTTCTCTGAAAGGACAGCATTTAGAAAGTGAAGCAACACTCCATTCACTTCGCACAGTGAATTGAAGTGTTGGAACAGACTGCTTCTCTTTCAGAGAGAACGCATGTGAATTTCTGTTGAGTGCTTGTAAGTAGCTTAAGGCACTTTCAAAGGAAAGTGATTTTCTCTGAAAGGACAGCATTTAGAAAGTGAAGCAACACTCCATTCACTTCGCACAGTGAATTGAAGTGTTGGAACAGACTGCTTCTCTTTCAGAGAAACGGATGTGTGTTTTTTGTGAAAGCTTGTAAGTAGCTTAAGGCACTTTCAAAGGAAAGTGATTTTCTCTGACAGGACAGCATTTAGAAAGTGAAGCAACACTCCATTCACTTCGCACAGTGAATTGAAGTGCTGGAACAGACTGCTTCTCTTTCAGAGTAACGCATGTGAATTTCTGTTCAATGCTTGTAAGTAGCTTAAGGCACTTTCAAAGGAAAGTGATTTTCTCTGAAAGGACAGCATTTAGAAAGTGAAGCAACACTCCATTCACTTCGCACAGTGAATTGAAGTGTTGGAACAGACTGCTTCTCTTTCAGAGAAACGGATGTGAGTTTTTTGTGAAAGATGGTAAGTAGCTTAAGGCACTTTCAAAGGAAAGTGATTTTCTCTGAAAGGACAGCATTTAGAAAGTGAAGCAACACTCCATTCACTTCGCACAGTGAATTGAAGCATTGGAAGAGACTGCTTCTCTTTCAGAGAAACGCATGTGAATTTCTGTTCAATGCTCGTAAGTAGCTTAAGGCACTTTCAAAGGAAAGTGATTTTCTCTGAAAGGACAGCATTTAGAAAGTGAAGCAACACTCCATTCACTTCGCACAGTGAATTGAAGTGTTGGAACAGACTGCTTCTCTTTCAGAGAAACGGATGTGAGTTTTTTGTGAAAGCTTGTAAGTAGCTTAAGGCACTTTCAAAGGAAAGTTATTTTCTCTGACAGGACAGCATTTAGAAAGTGAAGCAACACTCCCTTCACTTCGCACAGTGAATTGAAGTGTTGGAACAGACTGCTTCTCTTTCAGAGAAACGCATGTGAATTTCTGTTCAATGCTTGTAAGTAGCTTAAGGCACTTTCAAAGGAAAGTGATTTTCTCTGAAAGGACAGCATTTAGAAAGTGAAGCAACACTCCATTCACTTCGCACAGTGAATTGAAGTGTTGGAACAGACTGCTTCTCTTTCAGGGAAACGCATGTGAATTTCTGTTGAATGCTTGTTAGTAGCTTAAGGCACTTTCAAAGGAAAGTGATTTTCTTTGAAAGGACAGCATTTAGAAAGTGAAGCAACACTCCATTCACTTCGCACAGTGAATTGAAGTGTTGGAACAGACTGCTTCTCTTTCAGAGAAACGCATGTGAATTTCTGTTCAATGCTTGTAAGTATCTTAAGGCACTTTCAAAGGAAAGTGATTTTCTCTGAAAGGGCAGCATTTAGAAAGTGAAGTAGCACTCCATTACTTCGCACAGTGAATTGAAGTGTTGGAACAGACTGCTTCTCTTTCAGAGAAACGCTTGTGAATTTCAGTTCAATGCTTGTAAGTAGCTTAAGGCACTTTCAAAGGAAAGTGATTTTCTCTGAAAGGACAGCATTTAGAAAGTGAAGCAACACTCCATTCACTTCGCACAGTGAATTGAAGTGTTGGAACAGACTGCTTCTCTTTCAGAGGAATGCATGTGAATTTCTGTTGAATGCTTGTACGTAGCTTAAGGCACTTTCAAAGGAAAGTGATTTTCTCTGAAAGGACAGCATGTAGAAAGTGAAGCAACAGTCCATTCTCTTCGCACAGTGAATTGAAGTGTTGGAACAGACTGCTTCTCTTTCAGAGAAACGGATGTGAGTTTTTTGTGAAAGCTTGTAAGTAGCTTAAGGCACTTTCAAAGGAAAGTGATTTTCTCTGACAGGACAGCATTTAGAAAGTGAAGCAACACTCCATTCACTTCGCACAGTGAATTGAAGTGTTGGAACAGACTGCTTCTCTTTCAGAGAAACGCATGTGAATTTCTGTTCAATGCTTGTAAGTAGCTTAAGGCACTTTCAAAGGAAAGTGATTTTCTCTGAAAGGACAGCATTTAGAAAGTGAAGCAACACTCCATTCACTTCGCACAGTGAATTGAAGTGTTGGAACAGACTGCTTCTCTTTCAGGGAAACGCATTTGAATTTCTGTTGAATGCTTGTAAGTAGCTTAAGGCACTTTCAAAGGAAAGTGATTTTCTCTGAAAGGACAGCATTTAGAAAGTGAAGCAACACTCCATTCACTTCGCACAGTGAATTGAAGTGTTGGAACAGACTGCTTCTCTTTCAGAGAAACGCATGTGAATTTCTGTTGAATGCTTGTAAGTAGCTTAAGGCACTTTCAAAGGAAAGTGATTTTCTCTGAAAGGACAGCATTTAGAAAGTGAAGGAACACTCCATTCACTTCGCACAGTGAATTGAAGTGTTGGAACAGACTGCTTCTCTTTCAGAGAAACGGATGTGAGTTTTTTTGTGATTGCTTGTAAGTAGCTTAAGGCACTTTCAAAGGAAAGTGATTTTCTCTGAAAGGACAGCATTTAGAAAGTGAAGCAACACTCCATTCACTTCGCACAGTGAATTGAAGTGTTGGAACAGACTGCTTCTCTTTCAGAGTAACGGATGTGAGTTTTTTGTGAATGCTTGTAAGTAGCTTAAGGCACTTTCAAAGGAAAGTGATTTTCTCTGAAAGGACAGCATTTAGAAAGTGAAGCAACACTCCATTCACTTCGCACAGTGAATTGAAGTGTTGGGACAGACTGCTTCTCTTTCAGAGAAACGCATGTGAATTTCTGTTGAATGCTTGTAAGTAGCTTAAGGCACTTTCAAAGGAAAGTGATTTACTCTGAAAGGACAGCATTCAGAAAGTGAAGCAACACTCCATTCACTTCGCACAGTGAATTGAAGTGTTGGAACAGACTGCTTCTCTTTCAGAGAACCGCATCTGAGTTTTTTGTAAAAGCTTGTAAGTAGCTTAAGGCACTTTCAAAGGAAAGTGATTTTCTCTGACAGGACAGCATTTAGAAAGTGAAGCAACACTCCATTCACTTCGTACAGTGAATTGAAGTGTTGGAACAGACTGCTTCTCTTACAGAGAAACGCATGTGAATTTCTGTTGAATGCTTGTAAGTAGCTTAAGGCACTTTCAAAGGAAAGTGATTTTCTCTGAAAGGACAGCATGTAGAAAGTGAAGCAACACTCCATTCACTTCGCACAGTGCATTGAAGTGTTGGAACAGATTGCTTCTCTTTCAGAGAAACGGATGTGAGTTTTTTGTAAAAGCTTGTAAGTAGCTTAAGGCACTTTCAAAGGAAAGTGATTTTCTCTGAAAGGACAGCATGTAGAAAGTGAAGCAACAGTCCATTCACTTCGCATGGTGAATTGAAGTGTTGGAACAGACTGCTTCTCTTTCAGAGAAATGCATGTGAATTTCTGTTGAGTGCTTGTAAGTAGCTTAAGGCACTTTCAAAGGAAAGTGATTTTCTCTGAAAGGACAGCATTTAGAAAGTGAAGCAACACTCCATTCACTTCGCACAGTGAATTGAAGTGTTGGAACAGACTGCTTCTCTTTCAGAGAAAGGGATGTGAGTTTTTTGTGAAAGCTTGTAAGTAGCTTAAGGCACTTTCAAAGGAAAGTGATTTTCTCTGACAGGACAGCATTTAGAAAGTGAAGCAACACTCCATTCACTTCGCACAGTGAATTGAAGTGTTGGAACAGACTGCTACTCTTTCAGAGAAACGCATGTGAATTTCTGTTGAATGCTTGTAAGTAGCTTAAGGCTCTTTCAAAGGAAAGTGATTTTCTCTGAAAGGACAGCATTTAGAAAGTGAAGCAACACTCCATTCACTTCGCACAGTGAATTGAAGTGTTGGAACAGACTGCTTCTCTTTCAGAGAAACGCATGTGAATTACTGTTCAATGCTTGTAAGTAGCTTAAGGCACTTTCAAAGGAGAGTGATTTTCTCTGAAAGGACAGCATTTAGAAAGTGAAGCAACACTCCATTCACTTCGCACAGTGAATTGAAGTGTTGGAACAGACTGCTTCTCTTTCAGAGAAACGCATGTGAATTTCTGTTCAATGCTTGTAAGTAGCTTAAGGCACTTTCAAAGGAAAGTGATTTTCTCTGAAAGGACAGCATTTAGAAAGTGAAGCAACACTCCATTCACTTCGCACAGTGAATTGAAGTGTTGGAACAGACTGCTTCTCTTTCAGGGAAACGCATGTGAATTTCTGTTGAATGCTTGTAAGTAGCTTAAGGCACTTTCAAAGGAAAGTGATTTTCTTTGAAAGGACAGCATTTAGAAAGTGAAGCAACACTCCATTCACTTCGCACAGTGAATTGAAGTGTTGGAACAGACTGCTTCTCTCTCAGAGAAACGCATGTGAATTTCTGTTCAATGCTTGTAAGTAGCTTAAGGCACTTTCCAAGGAAAGCGATTTTCTCTGAAAGGACAGCATTTAGAAAGTGAAGCAACACTCCATTCACTTCGCACAGTGAATTGAAGTGTTCGAACAGACTGCTTCTCTTTCAGAGAAACGCATGTGAGTTTTTGCTAAAAGCTTGTAAGTAGCTTAAGGCACTTTCAAAGGAAAGTGATTTTCTCTGACAGGACAGCATTTAGAAAGTGAAGCAACACTACATTCACTTCGCAGAGTGAATTGAAGTGTTGGAACAGACTGCTTCTCTTTCAGAGAAACGCATGTGAATTTCTGTTCAATGCTTGTAAGTAGCTTAAGGCACTTTCAAAGGAAAGTGATTTTCTCTGAAAGGACAGCATTTAGAAAGTGACGCAACACTACATTTACTTCGCACAGTGAATTGAAGTGTTGGAACAGACTGCTTCTCTTTCAGGGAAACGCATGTGAATTTCTGTTGAATGCTTGTAAGTAGCTTAAGGCACTTTCAAAGGAAAGTGATTTTCTCTGAAAGGACAGCATTTAGAAAGTGAAGGAAAACTCCATTCACTTCGCACAGTGAATTGAAGTTTTGGAACAGACTGCTTCTCTTTCAGAGAAACGCATGTGAATTTCTGTTGAATGCTTGTAAGTAGCTTAAGGCACTTTCAAAGGAAAGTGATTTTCTCTGAAAGGACAGCATTTAGAAAGTGAAGCAACACTACATTCACTTCGCACAGTGAATTGAAGTGTTGGAACAGACTGCTTCTCTTTCAGAGAAACAGATGTGAGTTTTTTGTGAAAGCTTGTAAGTAGCTTAAGGCACTTTCAAAGGAAAGTGATTTTCTCTGACAGGACAGCATTTAGAAAGTGAAGCAACACTCCATTCACTTCGCACAATGAATTGAAGTGTTGGAACAGACTACTTCTCTTTCAGAGAAACGCATGTGAATTTCTGTTCAATGCTTGTAAGTAGCTTAAGGCACTTTCAAAGGAAAGTGATTTTCTCTGAAAGGACAGCATTTAGAAAGTGAAGCAACACTCCATTCACTTCGCACAGTGAATTGAAGTGTTGGAACAGACTGCTTCTCTTTCAGAGAAACGGATGTGAGTTTTTTGTGAAAGCTTGTAAGTAGCTTAAGGCACTTTCAAAGGAAAGTGATTTTCTCTGACAGGACAGCATTTAGAAAGTGAAGCAACACTCCATTCACTTCGCACAGTGAATTGAAGTTTTGGAACAGACTGCTTCTCTTTCAGAGAAACGCATGTGAATTTCTGTTGAATGCTTGTAAGTAGCTTAAGGCACTTTCAAAGGAAAGTGATTTTCTCTGAAAGGACAGCATTTAGAAAGTGAAGGAACACTCCATTCACTTCGCACAGTGAATTGAAGTTTTGGAACAGACTGCTTCTCTTTCAGAGAAACGCATGTGAATTTCTGTTGAATGCTTGTAAGTAGCTTAAGGCACTTTCAAAGGAAAGTGATTTTCTCTGAAAGGACAGCATTTAGAAAGTGAAGCAACACTACATTCACTTCGCACAGTGAATTGAAGTGTTGGAACAGACTGCTTCTCTTTCAGAGAAACGCATGTGAGTTTTTTGTGAAAGCTTGTAAGTAGCTTAAGGCACTTTCAAAGGAAAGTGATTTTCTCTGACAGGACAGCATTTAGAAAGTGAAGCAACACTCCATTCACTTCGCACAGTGAATTGAAGTGTTGGAACAGACTGCTTCTCTTTCAGAGAAACGCATGTGAATTTCTGTTCAATGCTTGTAAGTAGCTTAAGGCACTTTCAAAGGAAAGTGATTTTCTCTGAAAGGACAGCATTTAGAAAGTGAAGCAACACTCCATTCACTTCGCACAGTGAATTGAAGTGTTGGAACAGACTGTTTCTCTTTCAGGGAAACGGATGTGAGTTTTTTGTGAAAGCTTGTAAGTAGCTTAAGGCACTTTCAAAGGAAAGTGATTTTCTCTGACAGGACAGCATTTAGAAAGTGAAGCAACACTCCATTCACTTCGCACAGTGAATTGAAGTGTTGGAACAGACTGCTTCTCTTTCAGAGAAACGCATGTGAATTTCTGTTCAATGCTTGTAAGTAGCTTAAGGCACTTTCAAAGGAAAGTGATTTTCTCTGAAAGGACAGCATTTAGAAAGTGAAGCAACACTCCATTCACTTCGCACAGTGAATTGAAGTGTTGGAACAGACTGCTTCTCTTTCAGGGAAACGCATGTGAATTTCTGTTCAATGCTTGTAAGTAGCTTAAGGTACTTTCAAAGGAAAGTGATTTTCTTAGAAAGGACAGCATTTAGAAAGTGAAGCAACACTCCATTCACTTCGCACAGTGAATTGAAGTGTTGGAACAGACTGCTTCTCTTTCAGAGAAACACATGTGAATTTCTGTTCAATGCTTGTAAGTAGCTTAAGGCACTTTCAAAGGAAAGTGATTTTCTCTGAAAGGACAGCATTTAGAAAGTGAAGTAACACTCCATTCACTTTGCACAGTGAATTGAAGTGTTGGAACAGACTGCTTCTCTTTCAGAGAAACGCATGTGAATTTCTGTTCAATGCTTGTAAGTAGCTTAAGGCACTTTCAAAGGAAAGTGATTTTCTCTGAAAGGACAGCATTTAGAAAGTGAAGCAACACTACATTCACTTCGCACAGTGAATTGAAGTGTTGGAACAGACTGCTTCTCTTTCAGAGAAACGGATGTGAGTTTTTTGTGAAAGCTTGTAAGTAACTTAAGGCACTTTCAAAGGAAAGAGATTTTCTCTGAAAGGACAGCATTTAGAAAGTGAAGCAACACTCCATTCACTTCGCACAGTGAATTGAAGTGTTGGAACAGACTGCTTCTCTTTCAGAGAGAACGCATGTGAATTTCTGTTGAGTGCTTGTAAGTAGCTTAAGGCACTTTCAAAGGAAAGTGATTTTCTCTGAAAGGACAGCATTTAGAAAGTGAAGCAACACTCCATTCACTTCGCACAGTGAATTGAAGTGTTGGAACAGACTGCTTCTCTTTCAGAGAAACGGATGTGTGTTTTTTGTGAAAGCTTGTAAGTAGCTTAAGGCACTTTCAAAGGAAAGTGATTTTCTCTGACAGGACAGCATTTAGAAAGTGAAGCAACACTCCATTCACTTCGCACAGTGAATTGAAGTGCTGGAACAGACTGCTTCTCTTTCAGAGTAACGCATGTGAATTTCTGTTCAATGCTTGTAAGTAGCTTAAGGCACTTTCAAAGGAAAGTGATTTTCTCTGAAAGGACAGCATTTAGAAAGTGAAGCAACACTCCATTCACTTCGCACAGTGAATTGAAGTGTTGGAACAGACTGCTTCTCTTTCAGAGAAACGGATGTGAGTTTTTTGTGAAAGATGGTAAGTAGCTTAAGGCACTTTCAAAGGAAAGTGATTTTCTCTGAAAGGACAGCATTTAGAAAGTGAAGCAACACTCCATTCACTTCGCACAGTGAATTGAAGCATTGGAAGAGACTGCTTCTCTTTCAGAGAAACGCATGTGAATTTCTGTTCAATGCTCGTAAGTAGCTTAAGGCACTTTCAAAGGAAAGTGATTTTCTCTGAAAGGACAGCATTTAGAAAGTGAAGCAACACTCCATTCACTTCGCACAGTGAATTGAAGTGTTGGAACAGACTGCTTCTCTTTCAGAGAAACGGATGTGAGTTTTTTGTGAAAGCTTGTAAGTAGCTTAAGGCACTTTCAAAGGAAAGTTATTTTCTCTGACAGGACAGCATTTAGAAAGTGAAGCAACACTCCCTTCACTTCGCACAGTGAATTGAAGTGTTGGAACAGACTGCTTCTCTTTCAGAGAAACGCATGTGAATTTCTGTTCAATGCTTGTAAGTAGCTTAAGGCACTTTCAAAGGAAAGTGATTTTCTCTGAAAGGACAGCATTTAGAAAGTGAAGCAACACTCCATTCACTTCGCACAGTGAATTGAAGTGTTGGAACAGACTGCTTCTCTTTCAGGGAAACGCATGTGAATTTCTGTTGAATGCTTGTTAGTAGCTTAAGGCACTTTCAAAGGAAAGTGATTTTCTTTGAAAGGACAGCATTTAGAAAGTGAAGCAACACTCCATTCACTTCGCACAGTGAATTGAAGTGTTGGAACAGACTGCTTCTCTTTCAGAGAAACGCATGTGAATTTCTGTTCAATGCTTGTAAGTATCTTAAGGCACTTTCAAAGGAAAGTGATTTTCTCTGAAAGGGCAGCATTTAGAAAGTGAAGTAGCACTCCATTACTTCGCACAGTGAATTGAAGTGTTGGAACAGACTGCTTCTCTTTCAGAGAAACGCTTGTGAATTTCAGTTCAATGCTTGTAAGTAGCTTAAGGCACTTTCAAAGGAAAGTGATTTTCTCTGAAAGGACAGCATTTAGAAAGTAAAGCAACACTCCATTCACTTCGCACAGTGAATTGAAGTGTTGGAACAGACTGCTTCTCTTTCAGAGGAATGCATGTGAATTTCTGTTGAATGCTTGTACGTAGCTTAAGGCACTTTCAAAGGAAAGTGATTTTCTCTGAAAGGACAGCATGTAGAAAGTGAAGCAACAGTCCATTCACTTCGCACAGTGAATTGAAGTGTTGGAACAGACTGCTTCTCTTTCAGAGAAACGGATGTGAGTTTTTTGTGAAAGCTTGTAAGTAGCTTAAGGCACTTTCAAAGGAAAGTGATTTTCTCTGACAGGACAGCATTTAGAAAGTGAAGCAACACTCCATTCACTTCGCACAGTGAATTGAAGTGTTGGAACAGACTGCTTCTCTTTCAGAGAAACGCATGTGAATTTCTGTTCAATGCTTGTAAGTAGCTTAAGGCACTTTCAAAGGAAAGTGATTTTCTCTGAAAGGACAGCATTTAGAAAGTGAAGCAACACTCCATTCACTTCGCACAGTGAATTGAAGTGTTGGAACAGACTGCTTCTCTTTCAGGGAAACGCATTTGAATTTCTGTTGAATGCTTGTAAGTAGCTTAAGGCACTTTCAAAGGAAAGTGATTTTCTCTGAAAGGACAGCATTTAGAAAGTGAAGCAACACTCCATTCACTTCGCACAGTGAATTGAAGTGTTGGAACAGACTGCTTCTCTTTCAGAGAAACGCATGTGAATTTCTGTTGAATGCTTGTAAGTAGCTTAAGGCACTTTCAAAGGAAAGTGATTTTCTCTGAAAGGACAGCATTTAGAAAGTGAAGGAACACTCCATTCACTTCGCACAGTGAATTGAAGTGTTGGAACAGACTGCTTCTCTTTCAGAGAAACGGATGTGAGTTTTTTTGTGATTGCTTGTAAGTAGCTTAAGGCACTTTCAAAGGAAAGTGATTTTCTCTGAAAGGACAGCATTTAGAAAGTGAAGCAACACTCCATTCACTTCGCACAGTGAATTGAAGTGTTGGAACAGACTGCTTCTCTTTCAGAGTAACGTATGTGAGTTTTTTGTGAATGCTTGTAAGTAGCTTAAGGCACTTTCAAAGGAAAGTGATTTTCTCTGAAAGGACAGCATTTAGAAAGTGAAGCAACACTCCATTCACTTCGCACAGTGAATTGAAGTGTTGGGACAGACTGCTTCTCTTTCAGAGAAACGCATGTGAATTTCTGTTGAATGCTTGTAAGTAGCTTAAGGCACTTTCAAAGGAAAGTGATTTACTCTGAAAGGACAGCATTCAGAAAGTGAAGCAACACTCCATTCACTTCGCACAGTGAATTGAAGTGTTGGAACAGACTGCTTCTCTTTCAGAGAACCGCATCTGAGTTTTTTGTAAAAGCTTGTAAGTAGCTTAAGGCACTTTCAAAGGAAAGTGATTTTCTCTGACAGGACAGCATTTAGAAAGTGAAGCAACACTCCATTCACTTCGCACAGTGAATTGAAGTGTTGGAACAGACTGCTTCTCTTACAGAGAAACGCATGTGAATTTCTGTTGAATGCTTGTAAGTAGCTTAAGGCACTTTCAAAGGAAAGTGATTTTCTCTGAAAGGACAGCATGTAGAAAGTGAAGCAACACTCCATTCACTTCGCACAGTGAATTGAAGTGTTGGAACAGACTGCTTCTCTTTCAGAAAAACGGATGTGAGTTTTTTGTGAAAGCTTGTAAGTAGCTTAAGGCACTTTCAAAGGAAAGTGATTTTCTCTGACAGGACACCATTTAGAAAGTGAAGCAACACTCCATTCACTTCGCACAGTGAATTGAAGTGTTGGAACAGACTGCTTCTCTTTCAGAGAAACGCATGTGAATTTCTGTTGAATGCTTGTAAGTAGCTTAAGGCACTTTCAAAGGAAAGTGATTTTCTCTGAAAGGACAGCATTTAGAAAGTGAAGCAACAGTCCATTCACTTCGCACAGTGAATTGAAGTGTTGTAACAGACTGCTTCTCTTTCAGAGAAACGCATGTGAATTTCTGTTCAATGCTTGTAAGTAGCTTAAGGCACTTTCAAAGGAAAGTGATTTTCTCTGAAAGGACAGCATTTAGAAAGTGAAGCAACACTACATTTACTTCGCACAGTGAATTGAAGTGTTGGAACAGACTGCTTCTCTTTCAGAGAAACGCATGTGAATTTCTGTTGAATGCTTGTAAGTAGTTTCAGGCACTTTCAAAGGAAAGTGATTTTCTCTGAAAGGACAGCATTTAGAAAGTGAAGCAACACTCCATTCACGTCGCACAGTGAATTGAAGTGTTGGAACAGACTGCTTCTCTTTCAGAGAAACGCATGTGAATTTCTGTTGAATGCTTGTAAGTAGCTTAAGGCACTTTCAAAGGAAAGTGATTTTCTCTGAAAGGACAGCATTTAGAAAGTGAAGCAACACTCCATTCACTTCGCACAGTGAATTGAAGTGTTGGAACAGACTGCTTCTCTTTCAGGGAAACGCATGTGAATTTCTGTTGAATGCTTGTAAGTAGCTTAAGGCACTTTCAAAGGAAAGTGATTTTCTCTGAAAGGACAGCATTTAGAAAGTGAAGCAACACTCCATTCACTTCGCACAGTGAATTGAAGTGTTGGAACAGACTGATTCTCTTTCAGAGAAACGCATGTGAATTTCTGTTGAATGCTTGTATGTAGCTTAAGGCACTTTCAAAGGAAAGTGATTTTCTCTGAAAGGACACCATTTAGAAAGTGAAGCAACAGTCCATTCACTTAGCACAGTGAATTGAAGTGTTGGAACAGACTGCTTCTCTTTCAGAGAAACGGATGTGAGTTTTTTGTGAAAGCTTGTAAGTAGCTTAAGGCACTTTCAAAGGAAAGTGATTTTCTCTGACAGGACAGCATTTAGAAAGTGAAGCAACCCTCCATTCACTTCGCACAGTGAATTGAAGTGTTGGAACAGACTGCTTCTCTTTCAGAGAAACGCATGTGAATTTCTGTTCAATGCTTGTAAGTAGCTTAAGGCAATTTCAAAGGAAAGTGATTTTCTCTGAAAGGACAGCATTTAGAAAGTGAAGCAACACTCCATTCACTTCGCACAGTGAATTGAAGTGTTGGAACAGACTGCTTCTCTTTCAGAGAAACGGATGTGAGTTTTTTGTGAAAGCTTGTAAGTAGCTTAAGGCACTTTCAAAGGAAAGTGATTTTCTCTGACAGGACAGCATTTAGAAAGTGAAGCAACACTCCATTCACTTCGCACAGTGAATTGAAGTGTTGTAACAGACTGCTTCTCTTTCAGAGAAACGCATGTGAATTTCTGTTCAATGCTTGTAAGTAGCTTAAGGCACTTTCAAAGGAAAGTGATTTTCTCTGAAAGGACAGCATTTAGAAAGTGAAGCAACACTCCATTCACTTCGCACAGTGAATTGAAGTGTTGGAACAGACTGCTTCTCTTTCAGGGAAACGCATGTGAATTTCTGTTCAATGCTTGTAAGTAGCTTAAGGCACTTTCAAAGGAAAGTGATTTTCTTTGAAAGGACAGCATTTAGAAAGTGAAGCAACACTCCATTCACTTCGCACAGTGAATTGAAGTGTTGGAACAGACTGCTTCTCTTTCAGGGAAACGCATGTGAGTTTTTTGTGAAAGCTTGTAAGTAGCTTAAGGCACTTTCAAAGGAAAGTGATTTTCTCTGAAAGGACAGCATTTATAAAGTGAAGCAACAGTCCATTCACTTCGCACAGTGAATTGAAGTGTTGGAACAGACTGCTTCTCTTTCAGAGAAACGGATGTGAGTTTTTTGTGAATGCTTGTAAGTAGCTTAAGGCACTTTCAAAGGAAAGTGATTTTCTCTGAAAGGACAGCATTTAGAAAGTGAAGCAACACTCCATTCACTTCGCACAGTGAATTGAAGTGTTGGAACAGACTGCTTCTCTTTCAGAGAAACGCATGTGAATTTCTGTTGAATGCTTGTAAGTAGCTTAAGGCACTTTCAAAGGAAAGTGATTTTCTCTGAAAGGACAGCATTTAGAAAGTGAAGGAACACTCCATTCACTTCGCACAGTGAATTGAAGTGTTGGAACAGACTGCTTCTCTTTCAGAGAAACGGATGTGAGTTTTTTTGTGAGTGCTTGTAAGTAGCTTAAGGCACTTTCAAAGGAAAGTGATTTTCTCTGAAAGGACAGCATTTAGAAAGTGAAGCAACACTCCATTCACTTCGCACTGTGAATTGAAGTGTTGGAACAGACTGCTTCTCTTTCAGAGAAACGCATGTGAATTTCTGTTCAATGCTTGTAAGTAGCTTAAGGCACTTTCAAAGGAAAGTGATTTTCTCTGAAAGGACAGCATTTAGAAAGTGAAGCAACACTCCATTCACTTCGCACAGTGAATTGAAGTGTTGGAACAGACTGCTTCTCTTTCAGAAAAACGGATGTGAGTTTTTTCTGAAAGCTTGTAAGTAGCTTAAGGCACTTTCAAAGGAAAGTGATTTTCTCTGACAGGACACCATTTAGAAAGTGAAGCAACACTCCATTCACTTCGCACAGTGAATTGAAGTGTTGGAACAGACTGCTTCTCTTTCAGAGAAACGCATGTGAATTTCTGTTGAATGCTTGTAAGTAGCTTAAGGCACTTTCAAAGGAAAGTGATTTTCTCTGAAAGGACAGCATTTAGAAAGTGAAGCAACAGTCCATTCACTGCGCACAGTGAATTGAAGTGTTGTAACAGACTGCTTCTCTTTCAGAGAAACGCATGTGAATTTCTGTTCAATGCTTGTAAGTAGCTTAAGGCACTTTCAAAGGAAAGTGATTTTCTCTGAAAGGACAGCATTTAGAAAGTGAAGCAACACTACATTTACTTCGCACAGTGAATTGAAGTGTTGGAACAGACTGCTTCTCTTTCAGAGAAACGCATGTGAATTTCTGTTGAATGCTTGTAAGTAGCTTCAGGCACTTTCAAAGGAAAGTGATTTTCTCTGAAAGGACAGCATTTAGAAAGTGAAGCAACACTCCATTCACGTCGCACAGTGAATTGAAGTGTTGGAACAGACTGCTTCTCTTTCAGAGAAACGCATGTGAATTTCTGTTGAATGCTTGTAAGTAGCTTAAGGCACTTTCAAAGGAAAGTGATTTTCTCTGAAAGGACAGCATTTAGAAAGTGAAGCAACACTCCATTCACTTCGCACAGTGAATTGAAGTGTTGGAACAGACTGCTTCTCTTTCAGGGAAACGCATGTGAATTTCTGATGAATGCTTGTAAGTAGCTTAAGGCACTTTCAAAGGAAAGTGATTTTCTCTGAAAGGACAGCATTTAGAAAGTGAAGCAACACTCCATTCACTTCGCACAGTGAATTGAAGTGTTGGAACAGACTGCTTCACTTTCAGAGAAACGGATGTGAGTTTTTTGTGAAAGCTTGTAAGTAGCTTAAGGCACTTTCAAAGGAAAGTGATTTTCTCTGAAAGGACAGCATTTAGAAAGTGAAGGAACACTCCATTCACTTCGCACAGTGAATTGAAGTGTTGGAACAGACTGCTTCTCTTTCAGAGAAACGGATGTGAGTTTTTTTGTGAGTGCTTGTAAGTAGCTTAAGGCACTTTCAAAGGAAAGTGATTTTCTCTGAAAGGACAGCATTTAGAAAGTGAAGCAACACTCCATTCACTTCGCACAGTGAATTGAAGTGTTGGAACAGACTGCTTCTCTTTCAGAGAAACGCATGTGAATTTCTGTTCAATGCTTGAAAGTAGCTTAAGGCACTTTCAAAGGAAAGTGATTTTCTCTGAAAGGACAGCATTTAGAAAGTGAAGCAACACTCCATTCACTTCGCACAGTGAATTGAAGTGTTGGAACAGACTGCTTCTCTTTCAGAAAAACGGATGTGAGTTTTTTCTGAAAGCTTGTAAGTAGCTTAAGGCACTTTCAAAGGAAAGTGATTTTCTCTGACAGGACACCATTTAGAAAGTGAAGCAACACTCCATTCACTTCGCACAGTGAATTGAAGTGTTGGAACAGACTGCTTCTCTTTCAGAGAAACGCATGTGAATTTCTGTTGAATGCTTGTAAGTAGCTTAAGGCACTTTCAAAGGAAAGTGATTTTCTCTGAAAGGACAGCATTTAGAAAGTGAAGCAACAGTCCATTCACTTCGCACAGTGAATTGAAGTGTTGTAACAGACTGCTTCTCTTTCAGAGAAACGCATGTGAATTTCTGTTCAATGCTTGTAAGTAGCTTAAGGCACTTTCAAAGGAAAGTGATTTTCTCTGAAAGGACAGCATTTAGAAAGTGAAGCAACACTACATTTACTTCGCACAGTGAATTGAAGTGTTGGAACAGACTGCTTCTCTTTCAGAGAAACGCATGTGAATATCTGTTGAATGCTTGTAAGTAGCTTCAGGCACTTTAAAGGAAAGTGATTTTCTCTGAAAGGACAGCATTTAGAAAGTGAAGCAACACTCCATTCACGTCGCACAGTGAATTGAAGTGTTGGAACAGACTGCTTCTCTTTCAGAGAAACGCATGTGAATTTCTGTTGAATGCTTGTAAGTAGCTTAAGGCACTTTCAAAGGAAAGTGATTTTCTCTGAAAGGACAGCATTTAGAAAGTGAAGCAACACTCCATTCACTTCGCACAGTGAATTGAAGTGTTGGAACAGACTGCTTCTCTTTCAGGGAAACGCATGTGAATTTCTGATGAATGCTTGTAAGTAGCTTAAGGCACTTTCAAAGGAAAGTGATTTTCTCTGAAAGGACAGCATTTAGAAAGTGAAGCAACACTCCATTCACTTCGCACAGTGAATTGAAGTGTTGGAACAGACTGCTTCTCTTTCAGAGAAACGGATGTGAGTTTTTTGTGAAAGCTTGTAAGTAGCTTAAGGCACTTTCAAAGGAAAGTGATTTTCTCTGACAGGACAGCATTTAGAAAGTGAAGCAACACTCCATTCACTTCGCACAGTGAATTGAAGTGTTGGAACAGACTGCTTCTCTTTCAGAGAAACGGATGTGAGTTTTTTGTGAAAGCTTGTAAGTAGCTTAAGGCACTTTCAAAGGAAAGTGATTTTCTCTGACAGGACAGCATTTAGAAAGTGAAGCAACACTCCATTCACTTCGCACAGTGAATTGAAGTGTTGTAACAGACTGCTTCTCTTTCAGAGAAACGCATGTGAATTTCTGTTCAATGCTTGTAAGTAGCTTAAGGCACTTTCAAAGGAAAGTGATTTTCTCTGAAAGGACAGCATTTAGAAAGTGAAGCAACACTCCATTCACTTCGCACAGTGAATTGAAGTGTTGGAACAGACTGCTTCTCTTTCAGGGAAACGCATGTGAATTTCTGTTCAATGCTTGTAAGTAGCTTAAGGCACTTTCAAAGGAAAGTGATTTTCTTTGAAAGGACAGCATTTAGAAAGTGAAGCAACACTCCATTCACTTCGCACAGTGTATTGAAGTGTTGGAACAGACTGCTTCTCTTTCAGAGAAACGCATGTGAATTTCTGTTCAATGCTTGTAAGTAGCTTAAGGCACTTTCAAAGGAAAGTGATTTTCTCTGAAAGGACAGCATTTAGAAAGTGAAGTAACACTCCATTCACTTCGCACAGTGAATTGAAGTGTTGGAACAGACTGCTTCTCTTTCAGAGAAACGCATGTGAATTTCTGTTCAATGCTTGTAAGTAGCTTAAGGCACTTTCAAAGGAAAGTGATTTTCTCTGACAGGACAGCATTTAGAAAGTGAAGCAACACTCCATTCACTTCGCACCGTGAATTGAAGTGTTGCAACAGATTGCTTCTCTTTCAGAGAAACGCATGTGAATTTTGTTCAATGCTTGTAAGTAGCTTAAGGCACTTTCAAACGAAAGTGATTTTCTCTGAAAGGACAGCATTTAGAAAGTGAAGCCACACTCCATTCACTTCGCACAGTGAATTGAAGTGTTGGAACAGACTGCTTCTCTTTCAGAGAAACGGATGTGAGTTTTTTGTGAAAGCTTGTAAGTAGCTTAAGGCACTTTCAAAGGAAAGTGATTTTCTCTGACAGGACAGCATTTAGAAAGTGAAGCAACACTCCATTCACTTCGCACCGTGAATTGAAGTGTTGGAACAGACTGCTTCTCTTTCAGAGAAACGCATGTGAATTTCTGTTCAATGCTTGTAAGTAGCTTAAGGCACTTTCAAAGGAAAGTGATTTTCTCTGAAAGGACAGCATTTAGAAAGTGAAGCAACACTCCATTCACTTCGCACAGTGAATTGAAGTGTTGGAACAGACTGCTTCTCTTTCAGAGAAACGCATGTGAATTTCTGTTCAATGCTTGTAAGTAGCTTAAGGCACTTTCAAAGGAAAGTGATTTTCTCTGAAAGGACAGCATTTAGAAAGTGAAGTAACACTCCATTCACTTCGCACAGTGAATTGAAGTGTTGGAACAGACTGCTTCTCTTTCAGAGAAACGCATGTGAATTTCTGTTCAATGCTTGTAAGTAGCTTAAGGCACTTTCAAAGGAAAGTGATTTTCTCTGAAAGGACAGCATTTAGAAAGTGTAGCAACACTCCATTCACTTCGCACAGTGAATTGAAGTGTTGGAACAGACTGCTTCTCTTTCAGAGAAACGGATGTGAGTTTTTTGTGAAAGCTTGTAAGTAACTTAAGGCACTTTCAAAGGAAAGAGATTTTCTCTGAAAGGACAGCATTTAGAAAGTGAAGCAACACTCCATTCACTTCGCACAGTGAATTGAAGTGTTGGAACAGACTGCTTCTCTTTCAGAGAAACGCATGTGAATTTCTGTTGAGTGCTTGTAAGTAGCTTAAGGCACTTTCAAAGGAAAGTGATTTTCTCTGAAAGGACAGCATTTAGAAAGTGAAGCAACACTCCATTCACTTCGCACAGTGAATTGAAGTGTTGGAACAGACTGCTTCTCTTTCAGAGAAACGGATGTGAGTTTTTTGTGAGTGCTTGTAAGTAGCTTAAGGCACTTTCAAAGGAAAGTGATTTTCTCTGAAAGGACAGCATTTAGAAAGTGAAGCAACACTCCATTCACTTCGCACAGTGAATTGAAGTGTTAGAACAGCCTGCTTCTCTTTCAGAGAAACGGATGTGAGTTTTTTGTGAATGCTTGTAAGTAGCTTAAGGCACTTTCAAAGGAAAGTGATTTTCTCTGAAAGGACAGCATTTATAAAGTGAAGCAACTCTCCATTCACTTCGCACAGTGAATTGAAGTGTTGGAACAGACTGCTTCTCTTTCAGAGAAACGCATGTGAATTTCTGTTGAATGCTTGTAAGTAGCTTAAGGCACTTTCAAAGGAAAGTGATTTTCTCTGAAAGGACAGAATTTAGAAAGTGAAGCAACACTCCATTCACTTCGCACAGTGAATTACAGTGTTGGAACAGACTGCTTCTCTTTCAGAGAAACGGATGTGAGTTTTTTGTGAAAGCTTGTAAGTAGCTTAAGGCACTTTCAAAGGAAAGTGATTTTCTCTGAAAGGACAGCATGTAGAAAGTGAAGCAACACTCCATTCACTTCGCACAGTGAATTGAAGTGTTGGAACAGACTGCTTCTCTTTCAGAGAAACGCATGTGAATTTCTGTTCAATGCTTGTAAGTATCTTAAGGCACTTTCAAAGGAAAGTGATTTTCTCTGAAAGGGCAGCATTTAGAAAGTGAAGTAGCACTCCATTCACTTCGCACAGTGAATTGAAGTGTTGGAACAGACTGCTTCTCTTTCAGAGAAACGCATGTGAATTTCAGTTCAATGCTTGTAAGTAGCTTAAGGCACTTTCAAAGGAAAGTGATTTTCTCTGAAAGGACAGCATTTAGAAAGTGAAGCAACACTCCATTCACTTCGCACAGTGAATTGAAGTGTTGGAACAGACTGCTTCTCTTTCAGAGAAATGCATGTGAATTTCTGTTGAATGCTTGTACGTAGCTTAAGGACTTTCAAAGGAAAGTGATTTTCTCTGAAAGGACAGCATGTAGAAAGTGAAGCAACAGTCCATTCACTTCGCACAGTGAATTGAAGTGTTGGAACAGACTGCTTCTCTTTCAGAGAAACGGATGTGAGTTTTTTGTGAAAGCTTGTAAGTAGCTTAAGGCACTTTCAAAGGAAAGTGATTTTCTCTGACAGGACAGCATTTAGAAAGTGAAGCAACACTCCATTCACTTCGCACAGTGAATTGAAGTGTTGGAACAGACTGCTTCTCTTTCAGAGAAACGCATGTGAATTTCTGTTCAATGCTTGTAAGTAGCTTAAGGCACTTTCAAAGGAAAGTGATTTTCTCTGAAAGGACAGCATTTAGAAAGTGATGCAACACTCCATTCACTTCGCACAGTGAATTGAAGTGTTGGAACAGACTGCTTCTCTTTCAGAGAAACGCATGTGAATTTCTGTTGAATGCTTGTAAGTAGCTTAAGGCACTTTCAAAGGAAAGTGATTTTCTCTGAAAGGACAGCATTTAGAAAGTGAAGCAACACTCCATTCACTTCGCACAGTGAATTGAAGTGTTGGAACAGAGTGCTTCTCTTTCAGGGAAACGCATGTGAGTTTTTTGTGAAAGCTTGTAAGTAGCTTAAGGCACTTTCAAAGGAAAGTGATTTTCTCTGAAAGGACAGCATTTATAAAGTGAAGCAACAGTCCATTCACTTCGCACAGTGAATTGAAGTGTTGGAACAGACTGCTTCTCTTTCAGAGAAACGGATGTGAGTTTTTTGTGAATGCTTGTAAGTAGCTTAAGGCACTTTCAAAGGAAAGTGATTTTCTCTGAAAGGACAGCATTTAGAAAGTGAAGCAACACTGCATTCACTTCGCACAGTGAATTGAAGTGTTGGAACAGACTGCTTCTCTTTCAGAGAAACGCATGTGAATTTCTGTTGAATGCTTGTAAGTAGCTTAAGGCACTTTCAAAGGAAAGTGATTTTCTCTGAAAGGACAGCATTTAGAAAGTGAAGGAACACTCCATTCACTTCGCACAGTGAATTGAAGTGTTGGAACAGACTGCTTCTCTTTCAGAGAAACGGATGTGAGTTTTTTGTGAGTGTTGTAAGTAGCTTAAGGCACTTTCAAAGGAAAGTGATTTTCTCTGAAAGGACAGCATTTAGAAAGTGAAGCAACACTCCATTCACTTCGCACAGTGAATTGAAGTGTTGGAACAGACTGCTTCTCTTTCAGAGTAACGGATGTGAGTTTTTTGTGAATGCTTGTAAGTAGCTTAAGGCACTTTCAAAGGAAAGTGATTTTCTCTGAAAGGACAGCATTTAGAAAGTGAAGCAACACTCCATTCACTTCGCACAGTGAATTGAAGTGTTGGAACAGACTGCTTCTCTTTCAGAGAAACGCATGTGAATTTCTGTTGAATGCTTGTAAGTAGCTTAAGGCACTTTCAAAGGAAAGTGATTTACTCTGAAAGGACAGCATTTAGAAAGTGAAGCAACACTCCATTCACTTCGCACAGTGTATTGAAGTGTTGGAACAGACTGCTTCTCTTTCAGAGAACCGCATCTGAGTTTTTTGTAAAAGCTTGTAAGTAGCTTAAGGCACTTTCAAAGGAAAGTGATTTTCTCTGACAGGACAGCATTTAGAAAGTGAAGCAACACTCCATTCACTTCGCACAGTGAATTGAAGTGTTGGAACAGACTGCTTCTCTTACAGAGAAACGCATGTGAATTTCTGTTGAATGCTTGTAAGTAGCTTAAGGCACTTTCAAAGGAAAGTGATTTTCTCTGAAAGGACAGCATGTAGAAAGTGAAGCAACACTCCATTCACTTCGCACAGTGAATTGAAGTGTTGGAACAGACTGCTTTTCTTTCAGAAAAACGGATGTGAGTTTTTTGTGAAAGCTTGTAAGTAGCTTAAGGCACTTTCAAAGGAAAGTGATTTTCTCTGACAGGACACCATTTAGAAAGTGAAGCAACACTCCATTCACTTCGCACAGTGAATTGAAGTGTTGGAACAGACTGCTTCTCTTTCAGAGAAACGCATGTGAATTTCTGTTGAATGCTTGTAAGTAGCTTAAGGCACTTTCAAAGGAAAGTGATTTTCTCTGAAAGGACAGCATTTAGAAAGTGAAGCAACAGTCCATTCACTTCGCACAGTGAATTGAAGTGTTGTAACAGACTGCTTCTCTTTCAGAGAAACGCATGTGAATTTCTGTTCAATGCTTGTAAGTAGCTTAAGGCACTTTCAAAGGAAAGTGATTTTCTCTGAAAGGACAGCATTTAGAAAGTGAAGCAACACTACATTTACTTCGCACAGTGAATTGAAGTGTTGGAACAGACTGCTTCTCTTTCAGCGAAACGCATGTGAATTTCTGTTGAATGCTTGTAAGTAGCTTAAGGCACTTTCAAAGGAAAGTGATTTTCTCTGAAAGGACAGCATTTAGAAAGTGAAGCAACACTCCATTCACGTCGCACAGTGAATTGAAGTGTTGGAACAGACTGCTTCTCTTTCAGAGAAACGCATGTGAATTTCTGTTGAATGCTTGTAAGTAGCTTAAGGCACTTTCAAAGGAAAGTGATTTTCTCTGAAAGGACAGCATTTAGAAAGTGAAGCAACACTCCATTCACTTCGCACAGTGAATTGAAGTGTTGGAACAGACTGCTTCTCTTTCAGGGAAACGCATGTGAATTTCTGTTGAATGCTTGTAAGTAGCTTAAGGCACTTTCAAAGGAAAGTGATTTTCTCTGAAAGGACAGCATTTAGAAAGTGAAGCAACACTCCATTCACGTCGCACAGTGAATTGAAGTGTTGGAACAGACTGCTTCTCTTTCAGAGAAACGCATGTGAATTTCTGTTGAATGCTTGTATGTAGCTTAAGGCACTTTCAAAGGAAAGTGATTTTCTCTGAAAGGACAGCATTTAGAAAGTGAAGCAACAGTCCATTCACTTAGCACAGTGAATTGAAGTGTTGGAACAGACTGCTTCGTTTCAGAGAAACGGATGTGAGTTTTTTGTGAAAGCTTGTAAGTAGCTTAAGGCACTTTCAAAGGAAAGTGATTTTCTCTGACAGGACAGCATTTAGAAAGTGAAGCAACACTCCATTCACTTCGCACAGTGAATTGAAGTGTTGGAACAGACTGCTTCTCTTTCAGAGAAACGCATGTGAATTTCTGTTCAATGCTTGTAAGTAGCTTAAGGCACTTTCAAAGGAAAGTGATTTTCTCTGAAAGGACAGCATTTAGAAAGTGAAGCAACACTCCATTCACTTCGCACAGTGAATTGAAGTGTTGGAACAGACTGCTTCTCTTTCAGAGAAACGGATGTGAGTTTTTTGTGAAAGCTTGTAAGTAGCTTAAGGCACTTTCAAAGGAAAGTGATTTTCTCTGACAGGACAGCATTTAGAAAGTGAAGCAACACTCCATTCACTTCGCACAGTGAATTGAAGTGTTGGAACAGACTGCTTCTCTTTCAGAGAAACGCATGTGAATTTCTGTTCAATGCTTGTAAGTAGCTTAAGGCACTTTCAAAGGAAAGTGATTTTCTCTGAAAGGACAGCATTTAGAAAGTGAAGCAACACTCCATTCACTTCGCACAGTGAATTGAAGTGTTGGAACAGACTGCTTCTCTTTCAGGGAAACGCATGTGAATTTCTGTTCAATGCTTGTAAGTAGCTTACGGCACTTTCAAAGGAAAGTGATTTTCTTTGAAAGGACAGCATTTAGAAAGTGAAGCAACACTCCATTCACTTCGCACAGTGTATTGAAGTGTTGGAACAGACTGCTTCTCTTTCAGAGAAACGCATGTGAATTTCTGTTCAATGCTTGTAAGTAGCTTAAGGCACTTTCAAAGGAAAGTGATTTTCTCTGAAAGGACAGCATTTAGAAAGTGAAGTAACACTCCATTCACTTCGCACAGTGAATTGAAGTGTTGGAACAGACTGCTTCTCTTTCAGAGAAACGCATGTGAATTTCTGTTCAATGCTTGTAAGTAGCTTAAGGCACTTTCAAAGGAAAGTGATTTTCTCTGACAGGACAGCATTTAGAAAGTGAAGCAACACTCCATTCACTTCGCACCGTGAATTGAAGTGTTGGAACAGACTGCTTCTCTTTCAGAGAAACGCATGTGAATTTCTGTTCAATGCTTGTAAGTAGCTTAAGGCACTTTCAAAGGAAAGTGATTTTCTCTGAAAGGACAGCATTTAGAAAGTGAAGCCACACTCCATTCACTTCGCACAGTGAATTGAAGTGTTGGAACAGACTGCTTCTCTTTCAGAGAAACGGATGTGAGTTTTTTGTGAAAGCTTGTAAGTAGCTTAAGGCAATTTCAAAGGAAAGTGATTTTCTCTGACAGGACAGCATTTAGAAAGTGAAGCAACACTCCATTCACTTCGCACCGTGAATTGAAGTGTTGGAACAGACTGCTTCTCTTTCAGAGAAACGCATGTGAATTTCTGTTCAATGCTTGTAAGTAGCTTAAGGCACTTTCAAAGGAAAGTGATTATCTCTGACAAGACAGCATTTAGAAAGTGAAGCAACACTCCATTCACTTCGCACAGTGAATTGAAGTGTTGGAACAGACTGCTTCTCTTTCAGGGAAACGCATGCGAATTTCTGTTCAATGCTTGTAAGTAGCTTAAGGCACTTTCAAAGGAAAGTGATTTTCTTTGAAAGGACAGCATTTAGAAAGTGAAGCAACACTCCATTCACTTCGCACAGTGAATTGAAGTGTTGGAACAGACTGCTTCTCTTTCAGAGAAACGGATGTGAGTTTTTTGTGAGTGCTTGTAAGTAGCTTAAGGCACTTTCAAAGGAAAGTGATTTTCTCTGAAAGGACAGCATTTAGAAAGTGAAGCAACACTCCATTCACTTCGCACAGTGAATTGAAGTGTTGGAACAGAATGCTTCTCTTTCAGAGTAACGGATGTGAGTTTTTTGTGAATGCTTGTAAGTAGCTTAAGGCACTTTCAAAGGAAAGTGATTTTCTCTGAAAGGACAGCATTTAGAAAGTGAAGCAACACTCCATTCACTTCGCACAGTGAATTGAAGTGTTGGAACAGACTGCTTCTCTTTCAGAGAAACGCATGTGAATTTCTGTTGAATGCTTGTAAGTAGCTTAAGGCACTTTCAAAGGAAAGTGATTTACTCTGAAAGGACAGCATTTAGAAAGTGAAGCAACACTCCATTCACTTCGCACAGTGTATTGAAGTGTTGGAACAGACTGCTTCTCTTTCAGAGAACCGCATCTGAGTTTTTTGTAAAAGCTTGTAAGTAGCTTAAGGCACTTTCAAAGGAAAGTGATTTTCTCTGACAGGACAGCATTTAGAAAGTGAAGCAACACTCCATTCACTTCGCACAGTGAATTGAAGTGTTGGAACAGACTGCTTCTCTTACAGAGAAACGCATGTGAATTTCTGTTGAATGCTTGTAAGTAGCTTAAGGCACTTTCAAAGGAAAGTGATTTTCTCTGAAAGGACAGCATGTAGAAAGTGAAGCAACACTCCATTCACTTCGCACAGTGAATTGAAGTGTTGGAACAGACTGCTTTTCTTTCAGAAAAACGGATGTGAGTTTTTTGTGAAAGCTTGTAAGTAGCTTAAGGCACTTTCAAAGGAAAGTGATTTTCTCTGACAGGACACCATTTAGAAAGTGAAGCAACACTCCATTCACTTCGCACAGTGAATTGAAGTGTTGGAACAGACTGCTTCTCTTTCAGAGAAACGCATGTGAATTTCTGTTGAATGCTTGTAAGTAGCTTAAGGCACTTTCAAAGGAAAGTGATTTTCTCTGAAAGGACAGCATTTAGAAAGTGAAGCAACACTCCATTCACTTCGCACAGTGAATTGAAGTGTTGGAACAGACTGCTTCTCTTTCAGAGAAATGGATGTGAGTTTTTTGTGAAAGCTTGTAAGTAGCTTAAGGCACTTTCAAAGGAAAGTGATTTTCTCTGACAGGACAGCATTTAGAAAGTGAAGCAACACTCCATTCACTTCGCACAGTGAATTGAAGTGTTGGAACAGACTGCTTCTCTTTCAGAGAAACGCATGTGAATTTCTGTTCAATGCTTGTAAGTAGCTTAAGGCACTTTCAAAGGAAAGTGATTTTCTCTGAAAGGACAGCATTTAGAAAGTGAAGCAACACTCCATTCACTTCGCACAGTGAATTGAAGTGTTGGAACAGACTGCTTCTCTTTCAGAGAAACGGATGTGAGTTTTTTGTGAAAGCTTGTAAGTAGCTTAAGGCACTTTCAAAGGAAAGTGATTTTCTCTGACAGGACAGCATTTAGAAAGTGAAGCAACACTCCATTCACTTCGCACAGTGAATTGAAGTGTTGGAACAGACTGCTTCTCTTTCAGAGAAACGCATGTGAATTTCTGTTCAATGCTTGTAAGTAGCTTAAGGCACTTTCAAAGGAAAGTGATTTTCTCTGAAAGGACAGCATTTAGAAAGTGAAGCAACACTCCATTCACTTCGCACAGTGAATTGAAGTGTTGGAACAGACTGCTTCTCTTTCAGGGAAACGCATGTGAATTTCTGTTCAATGCTTGTAAGTAGCTTACGGCACTTTCAAAGGAAAGTGATTTTCTTTGAAAGGACAGCATTTAGAAAGTGAAGCAACACTCCATTCACTTCGCACAGTGTATTGAAGTGTTGGAACAGACTGCTTCTCTTTCAGAGAAACGCATGTGAATTTCTGTTCAATGCTTGTAAGTAGCTTAAGGCACTTTCAAAGGAAAGTGATTTTCTCTGAAAGGACAGCATTTAGAAAGTGAAGTAACACTCCATTCACTTCGCACAGTGAATTGAAGTGTTGGAACAGACTGCTTCTCTTTCAGAGAAACGCATGTGAATTTCTGTTCAATGCTTGTAAGTAGCTTAAGGCACTTTCAAAGGAAAGTGATTTTCTCTGAAAGGACAGCATTTAGAAAGTGAAGCCACACTCCATTCACTTCGCACAGTGAATTGAAGTGTTGGAACAGACTGCTTCTCTTTCAGAGAAACGGATGTGAGTTTTTTGTGAAAGCTTGTAAGTAGCTTAAGGCACTTTCAAAGGAAAGTGATTTTCTCTGACAGGACAGCATTTAGAAAGTGAAGCAACACTCCATTCACTTCGCACCGTGAATTGAAGTGTTGGAACAGACTGCTTCTCTTTCAGAGAAACGCATGTGAATTTCTGTTCAATGCTTGTAAGTAGCTTAAGGCACTTTCAAAGGAAAGTGATTATCTCTGACAAGACAGCATTTAGAAAGTGAAGCAACACTCCATTCACTTCGCACAGTGAATTGAAGTGTTGGAACAGACTGCTTCTCTTTCAGGGAAACGCATGCGAATTTCTGTTCAATGCTTGTAAGTAGCTTAAGGCACTTTCAAAGGAAAGTGATTTTCTTTGAAAGGACAGCATTTAGAAAGTGAAGCAACACTCCATTCACTTCGCACAGTGAATTGAAGTGTTGGAACAGACTGCTTCTCTTTCAGAGAAACGCATGTGAATTTCTGTTCAATGCTTGTAAGTAGCTTAAGGCACTTTCAAAGGAAAGTGATTTTCTCTGAAAGGACAGCATTTAGAAAGTGAACCAACACTCCAATCACGTCGCACAGTGAATTGAAGTGTTGGAACAGACTGCTTCTCTTTCAGAGAAACGCATGTGAATTTCTGTTGAATGCTTGTAAGTAGCTTCAGGCACTTTCAAAGGAAAGTGATTTTCTCTGAAAGGACAGCATTTAGAAAGTGAAGCAACACTCCATTCACGTCGCACAGTGAATTGAAGTGTTGGAACAGACTGCTTCTCTTTCAGAGAAACGCATGTGAATTTCTGTTGAATGCTTGTAAGTAGCTTAAGGCACTTTCAAAGGAAAGTGATTTTCTCTGAAAGGACAGCATTTAGAAAGTGAAGCAACACTCCATTCACTTCGCACAGTGAATTGAAGTGTTGGAACAGACTGCTTCTCTTTCAGGGAAACGCATGTGAATTTCTGTTGAATGCTTGTAAGTAGCTTAAGGCACTTTCAAAGGAAAGTGATTTTCTCTGAAAGGACAGCATTTAGAAAGTGAAGCAACACTCCATTCACGTCGCACAGTGAATTGAAGTGTTGGAACAGACTGCTTCTCTTTCAGAGAAACGCATGTGAATTTCTGTTGAATGCTTGTATGTAGCTTAAGGCACTTTCAAAGGAAAGTGATTTTCTCTGAAAGGACAGCATTTAGAAAGTGAAGCAACAGTCCATTCACTTAGCACAGTGAATTGAAGTGTTGGAACAGACTGCTTCTCTTTCAGAGAAACGGATGTGAGTTTTTTGTGAAAGCTTGTAAGTAGCTTAAGGCACTTTCAAAGGAAAGTGATTTTCTCTGACAGGACAGCATTTAGAAAGTGAAGCAACACTCCATTCACTTCGCACAGTGAATTGAAGTGTTGGAACAGACTGCTTCTCTTTCAGAGAAACGCATGTGAATTTCTGTTCAATGCTTGTAAGTAGCTTAAGGCACTTTCAAAGGAAAGTGATTTTCTCTGAAAGGACAGCATTTAGAAAGTGAAGCAACACTCCATTCACTTCGCACAGTGAATTGAAGTGTTGGAACAGACTGCTTCTCTTTCAGAGAAACGGATGTGAGTTTTTTGTGAAAGCTTATAAGTAGCTTAAGGCACTTTCAAAGGAAAGTGATTTTCTCTGACAGGACAGCATTTAGAAAGTGAAGCAACACTCCATTCACTTCGCACAGTGAATTGAAGTGTTGTAACAGACTGCTTCTCTTTCAGAGAAACGCATGTGAATTTCTGTTCAATGCTTGTAAGTAGCTTAAGGCACTTTCAAAGGAAAGTGATTTTCTCTGAAAGGACAGCATTTAGAAAGTGAAGCAACACTCCATTCACTTCGCACAGTGAATTGAAGTGTTGGAACAGACTGCTTCTCTTTCAGGGAAACGCATGTGAATTTCTGTTCAATGCTTGTAAGTAGCTTACGGCACTTTCAAAGGAAAGTGATTTTCTTTGAAAGGACAGCATTTAGAAAGTGAAGCAACACTCCATTCACTTCGCACAGTGTATTGAAGTGTTGGAACAGACTGCTTCTCTTTCAGAGAAACGCATGTGAATTTCTGTTCAATGCTTGTAAGTAGCTTAAGGCACTTTCAAAGGAAAGTGATTTTCTCTGAAAGGACAGCATTTAGAAAGTGAAGTAACACTCCATTCACGTCGCACAGTGAATTGAAGTGTTGGAACAGACTGCTTCTCTTTCAGAGAAACGCATGTGAATTTCTGTTCAATGCTTGTAAGTAGCTTAAGGCACTTTCAAAGGAAAGTGATTTTCTCTGACAGGACAGCATTTAGAAAGTGAAGCAACACTCCATTCACTTCGCACCGTGAATTGAAGTGTTGGAACAGACTGCTTCTCTTTCAGAGAAACGCATGTGAATTTCTGTTCAATGCTTGTAAGTAGCTTAAGGCACTTTCAAAGGAAAGTGATTTTCTCTGAAAGGACAGCATTTAGAAAGTGAAGCCACACTCCATTCACTTCGCACAGTGAATTGAAGTGTTGGAACAGACTGCTTCTCTTTCAGAGAAACGGATGTGTGTTTTTTGTGAAAGCTTGTAAGTAGCTTATGGCACTTTCAAAGGAAAGTGATTTTCTCTGACAGGACAGCATTTAGAAAGTGAAGCAACACTCCATTCACGTCGCACAGTGAATTGAAGTGTTGGAACAGACTGCTTCTCTTTCAGAGAAACGCATGTGAATTTCTGTTCAATGCTTGTAAGTAGCTTAAGGCACTTTCAAAGGAAAGTGATTTTCTCAGAAAGGACAGCATTTAGAAAGTGAAGCAACACTCCATTCACTTCGCACAGTGAATTGAAGTGTTGGAACAGACTGCTTCTCTTTCAGGGAAACGCATGTGAATTTCTGTTCAATGCTTGTAAGTAGCTTAAGGCACTTTCAAAGGAAAGTGATTTTCTCTGAAAGGACAGCATTTAGAAAGTGAAGCAACACTTCATTCACGTCGCACAGTGAATTGAAGTGTTGGAACAGACTGCTTCTCTTTCAGAGAAACGCATGTGAATTTCTGTTGAATGCTTGTAAGTAGCTTAAGGCACTTTCAATGGAAAGTGATTTTCTCTGAAAGGACAGCATTTAGAAAGTGAAGCAACACTCCATTCACGTCGCACAGTGAAATGAAGTGTTGGAACAGACTGCTTCTCTTTCAGAGAAACGCATGTGAATTTCTGTTGAATGCTTGTAAGTAGCTTAAGGCACTTTCAAAGGAAAGTGATTTTCTCTGAAAGGACAGCATTTAGAAAATGAAGCAACACTCCATTCACTTCGCACAGTGAATTGAAGTGTTGGAACAGACTTCTTCTCTTTCAGGGAAACGCATGTGAATTTCGTTGAATGCTTGTAAGTAGCTTAAGGCACTTTCAAAGGAAAGTGATTTTCTCTGAAAGGACAGCATTTAGAAAGTGAAGCAACACTCCATTCACGTCGCACAGTGAATTGAAGTGTTGGAACAGACTGCTTCTCTTTCAGAGAAACGCATGTGAATTTCTGTTGAATGCTTGTATGTAGCTTAAGGCACTTTCAAAGGAAAGTGATTTTCTCTGACAGGACAGCATTTAGAAAGTGAAGCAACAGTCCATTCACTTAGCAGAGTGAATTGAAGTGTTGGAACAGACTGCTTCTCTTTCAGAGAAACGGATGTGAGTTTTTTGTGAAAGCTTGTAAGTAGCTTAAGGCACTTTCAAAGGAAAGTGATTTTCTCTGACAGGACAGCATTTAGAAAGTGAAGCAACACTCCATTCACTTCGCACAGTGAATTGAAGTGTTGGAACAGACTGCTTCTCTTTCAGAGAAACGCATGTGAATTTCTGTTCAATGCTTGTAAGTAGCTTAAGGCACTTTCAAAGGAAAGTGATTTTCTCTGAAAGGACAGCATTTAGAAAGTGAAGCAACACTCCATTCACTTCGCACAGTGAATTGAAGTGTTGGAACAGACTGCTTCTCTTTCAGAGAAACGGATGTGAGTTTTTTGTGAAAGCTTGTAAGTAGCTTAAGGCACTTTCAAAGGAAAGTGATTTTCTCTGACAGGACAGCATTTAGAAAGTGAAGCAACACTCCATTCACTTCGCACAGTGAATTGAAGTGTTGTAACAGACTGCTTCTCTTTCAGAGAAACGCATGTGAATTTCTGTGGAATGCTTGTAAGTAGCTTAAGGCACTTTCAAAGGAAAGTGATTTTCTCTGAAAGGACAGCATTTAGAAAGTGAAGCAACACTCCATTCACTTCGCACAGTGAATTGAAGTGTTGGAACAGACTGCTTCTCTTTCAGGGAAACACATGTGAATTTCTGTTCAATGCTTGTAAGTAGCTTAAGGCACTTTCAAAGGAAAGTGATTTTCTTTGAAAGGACAGCATTTAGAAAGTGAAGCAACACTCCATTCACTTCGCACAGTGTATTGAAGTGTTGGAACAGACTGCTTCTCTTTCAGAGAAACGCATGTGAATTTCTGTTCAATGCTTGTAAGTAGCTTAAGGCACTTTCAAAGGAAAGTGATTTTCTCTGAAAGGACAGCATTTAGAAAGTGAAGTAACACTCCATTCACTTCGCACAGTGAATTGAAGTGTTGGAACAGACTGCTTCTCTTTCAGAGAAACGCATGTGAATTTCTGTTCAATGCTTGTAAGTAGCTTAAGGCACTTTCAAAGGAAAGTGATTTTCTCTGACAGGACAGCATTTAGAAAGTGAAGCAACACTCCATTCACTTCGCACAGTGAATTGAAGTGTTGGAACAGACTGCTTCTCTTTCAGGGAAACGCATGTGAATTTCTGTTCAATGCTTGTAAGTAGCTTAAGGCACTTTCAAAGGAAAGTGATTTTCTTTGAAAGGACAGCATTTAGAAAGTGAAGCAACACTCCATTCACTTCGCACAGTGTATTG
Source organism: Myodes glareolus (assembly GCF_982192425.1). Classification (NCBI taxonomy): domain Eukaryota; kingdom Metazoa; phylum Chordata; class Mammalia; order Rodentia; family Cricetidae; genus Myodes; species Myodes glareolus. The sequence goes on from NW_028263285.1 coordinate 87,588, forward strand.
AAGTGTTGGAACAGACTGCTTCTCTTTCAGAGAAACGCATGTGAATTTCTGTTCAATGCTTGTAAGTAGCTTAAGGCACTTTCAAAGGAAAGTGATTTTCTCTGAAAGGACAGCATTTAGAAAGTGAAGTAACACTCCATTCACTTCGCACAGTGAATTGAAGTGTTGGAACAGACTGCTTCTCTTTCAGAGAAACGCATGTGAATTTCTGTTCAATGCTTGTAAGTAGCTTAAGGCACTTTCAAAGGAAAGTGATTTTCTCTGACAGGACAGCATTTAGAAAGTGAAGCAACACTCCATTCACTTCGCACAGTGAATTGAAGTGTTGGAACAGACTGCTTCTCTTTCAGAGAAACGCATGTGAATTTCTGTTGAATGCTTGTAAGTAGCTTAAGGCACTTTCAAAGGAAAGTGATTTTCTCTGAAAGGACAGCATTTAGAAAGTGAAGCAACACTCCATTCACTTCGCACAGTGAATTGAAGTGTTGGAACAGACTGCTTCTCTTTCAGAGAAACGGATGTGAGTTTTTTGTGAAAGCTTGTAAGTAGCTTAAGGCACTTTCAAAGGAAAGTGATTTTCTCTGACAGGACAGCATTTAGAAAGTGAAGCAACACTCCATTCACTTCGCACCGTAAATTGAAGTGTTGGAACAGACTGCTTCTCTTTCAGAGAAACGCATGTGAATTTCTGTTCAATGCTTGTAAGTAGCTTAAGGCACTTTCAAAGGAAAGTGATTTTCTCTGAAAGGACAGCATTTAGAAAGTGAAGCAACACTCCATTCACTTCGCACAGTGAATTGAAGTGTTGGAACAGACTGCTTCTCTTTCAGGGAAACGCATGCGAATTTCTGTTCAATGCTTGTAAGTAGCTTAAGGCACTTTCAAAGGAAAGTGATTTTCTTTCAAAGGACAGCATTTAGAAAGTGAAGCAACACTCCATTCACTTCGCACAGAGAATTGAAGTGTTGGAACAGACTGCTTCTCTTTCAGAGAAATGCATGTGAATTTCTGTTGAATGCTTGTACGTAGCTTAAGGCACTTTCAAAGGAAAGTGATTTTCTCTGAAAGGACAGCATGTAGAAAGTGAAGCAACAGTCCATTCACTTCGCACAGTGAATTGAAGTGTTGGAACAGACTGCTTCTCTTTCAGAGAAACGGATGTGAGTTTTTTGTGAAAGCTTGTAAGTAGCTTAAGGCACTTTCAAAGGAAAGTGATTTTCTCTGACAGGACAGCATTTAGAAAGTGAAGCAACACTCCATTCACTTCGCACAGTGAATTGAAGTGTTGGAACAGACTGCTTCTCTTTCAGAGAAACGCATGTGAATTTCTGTTCAATGCTTGTAAGTAGCTTAAGGCACTTTCAAAGGAAAGTGATTTTCTCTGAAAGGACAGCATTTAGAAAGTGAAGCAACACTCCATTCACTTCGCACAGTGAATTGAAGTGTTGGAACAGACTGCTTCTCTTTCAGGGAAACGCATTTGAATTTCTGTTGAATGCTTGTAAGTAGCTTAAGGCACTTTCAAAGGAAAGTGATTTTCTTTGAAAGGACAGCATTTAGAAAGTGAAGCAACACTCCATTCACTTCGCACAGTGAATTGAAGTGTTGGAACAGACTGCTTCTCTTTCAGAGAAACGCATGTGAATTTCTGTTGAATGCTTGTAAGTAGCTTAAGGCACTTTCAAAGGAAAGTGATTTTCTCTGAAAGGACAGCATTTAGAAAGTGAAGCCACACTCCATTCACTTTGCACAGTGAATTGAAGTGTTGGAACAGACTGCTTCTCTTTCAGGGAAACGCATGTGAGTTTTTTGTGAAAGCTTGTAAGTAGCTTAAGGCACTTTCAAAGGAAAGTGATTTTCTCTGAAAGGACAGCATTTATAAAGTGAAGCAACAGTCCATTCACTTCGCACAGTGAATTGAAGTGTTGGAACAGACTGCTTCTCTTTCAGAGAAACGGATGTGAGTTTTTTGTGAATGCTTGTAAGTAGCTTAAGGCACTTTCAAAGGAAAGTGATTTTCTCTGAAAGGACAGCATTTAGAAAGTGAAGCAACACTCCATTCACTTCGCACAGTGAATTGAAGTGTTGGAACAGACTGCTTCTCTTTCAGAGAAACGCATGTGAATTTCTGTTGAATGATTGTAAGTAGCTTAAGGCACTTTCAAAGGAAAGTGATTTTCTCTGAAAGGACAGCATTTAGAAAGTGAAGGAACACTCCATTCACTTCGCACAGTGAATTGAAGTGTTGGAACAGACTGCTTCTCTTTCAGAGAAACGGATGTGAGTTTTTTGTGAGTGCATGTAAGTAGCTTAAGGCACTTTCAAAGGAAAGTGATTTTCTCTGAAAGGACAGCATTTAGAAAGTGAAGCAACACTCCATTCACTTCGCACAGTGAATTGAAGTGTTGGAACAGACTGCTTCTCTTTCAGAGTAACGGTTGTGAGTTTTTTGTGAATGCTTGTAAGTAGCTTAAGGCACTTTCAAAGGAAAGTGATTTTCTCTGAAAGGACAGCATTTAGAAAGTGAAGCAACACTCCATTCACTTCGCACAGTGAATTGAAGTGTTGGAACAGACTGCTTCTCTTTCAGAGAAACGCATGTGAATTTCTGTTGAATGCTTGTAAGTAGCTTAAGGCACTTTCAAAGGAACGTGATTTACTCTGAAAGGACAGCATTTAGAAAGTGAAGCAACACTCCATTCACTTCGCACAGTGTATTGAAGTGTTGGAACAGACTGCTTCTCTTTCAGAGAACCGCATCTGAGTTTTTTGTAAAAGCTTGTATGTAGCTTAAGGCACTTTCAAAGGAAAGTGATTTTCTCTGACAGGACAGCATTTAGAAAGTGAAGCAACACTCCATTCACTTCGCACAGTGAATTGAAGTGTTGGAACAGACTGCTTCTCTTACAGAGAAACGCATGTGAATTTCTGTTGAATGCTTGTAAGTAGCTTAAGGCACTTTCAAAGGAAAGTGATTTTCTCTGAAAGGACAGCATGTAGAAAGAGAAGCAACACTCCATTCACTTCGCACAGTGAATTGAAGTGTTGGAACAGACTGCTTTTCTTTCAGAAAAACGGATGTGAGTTTTTTGTGAAAGCTTGTAAGTAGCTTAAGGCACTTTCAAAGGAAAGTGATTTTCTCTGACAGGACACCATTTTGAAAGTGAAGCAACACTCCATTCACTTCGCACAGTGAATTGAAGTGTTGGAACAGACTGCTTCTCTTTCAGAGAAACGCATGTGAATTTCTGTTGAATGCTTGTAAGTAGCTTAAGGCACTTTCAAAGGAAAGTGATTTTCTCTGAAAGGACAGCATTAAGAAAGTGAAGCAACAGTCCATTCACTTCGCACAGTGAATTGAAGTGTTGTAACAGACTGCTTCTCTTTCAGAGAAACGCATGTGAATTTCTGTTCAATGCTTGTAAGTAGCTTAAGGCACTTTCAAAGGAAAGTGATTTTCTCTGAAAGGACAGCATTTAGAAAGTGAAGCAACACTACATTTACTTCGCACAGTGAATTGAAGTGTTGGAACAGACTGCTTCTCTTTCAGGGAAACGCATGTGAATTTCTGTTGAATGCTTGTAAGTAGCTTAAGGCACTTTCAAAGGAAAGTGATTTTCTCTGAAAGGACAGCATTTAGAAAGTGAAGCAACACTCCATTCACTTCGCACAGTGAATTGAGTGTTGGAACAGACTGCTTCTCTTTCAGAGAAACGCATGTGAATTTCTGTTCAATGCTTGTAAGTAGCTTAAGGCACTTTCAAAGGAAAGTGATTTTCTCTGAAAGGACAGCATTTAGAAAGTGAAGCAACACTACATTCACTTCGCACAGTGAATTGAAGTGTTGGAACAGACTGCTTCTCTTTCAGGGAAACGCATGTGAATTTCTGTTGAATGCTTGTAAGTAGCTTAAGGCACTTTCAAAGGAAAGTGATTTTCTCTGAAAGGACAGCATTTAGAAAGTGAAGCAACACTCCATTCACTTCGCACAGTGAATTGAAGTGTTGGAACAGACTGCTTCTCTTTCAGAGAAACGGATGTGAGTTTTTTGTGAAAGCTTGTAAGTAGCTTAAGGCACTTTCAAAGGAAAGTGATTTTCTCTGACAGGACAGCATTTAGAAAGTGAAGCAACACTCCATTCACTTCGCACCGTAAATTGAATTGTTGGAACAGACTGCTTCTCTTTCAGAGAAACGCATGTGAATTTCTGTTCAATGCTTGTAAGTAGCTTAAGGCACTTTCAAAGGAAAGTGATTTTCTCTGAAAGGACAGCATTTAGAAAGTGAAGCAACACTCCATTCACTTCGCACAGTGAATTGAAGTGTTGGAACAGACTGCTTCTCTTTCAGGGAAACGCATGCGAATTTCTGTTCAATGCTTGTAAGTAGCTTAAGGCACTTTTAAAGGAAAGTGATTTTCTTTCAAAGGACAGCATTTAGAAAGTGAAGCAACACTCCATTCACTTCGCACAGTGAATTGAAGTGTTGGAACAGATTGCTTCTCTTTCAGAGAAATGCATGTGAATTTCTGTTGAATGCTTGTACGTAGCTTAAGGCACTTTCAAAGGAAAGTGATTTTCTCTGAAAGGACAGCATGTAGAAAGTGAAGCAACAGTCCATTCACTTCGCACAGTGAATTGAAGTGTTGGAACAGACTGCTTCTCTTTCAGAGAAACGGATGTGAGTTTTTTGTGAAAGCTTGTAAGTAGCTTAAGGCACTTTCAAAGGAAAGTGATTTTCTCTGACAGGACAGCATTTAGAAAGTGAAGCAACACTCCATTCACTTCGCACAGTGAATTGAAGTGTTGGAACAGACTGCTTCTCTTTCAGAGAAACGCATGTGAATTTCTGTTCAATGCTTGTAAGTAGCTTAAGGCACTTTCAAAGGAAAGTGATTTTCTCTGAAAGGACAGCATTTAGAAAGTGAAGCAACACTCCATTCACTTCGCACAGTGAATTGAAGTGTTGGAACAGACTGCTTCTCTTTCAGGGAAACGCATTTGAATTTCTGTTGAATGCTTGTAAGTAGCTTAAGGCACTTTCAAAGGAAAGTGATTTTCTTTGAAAGGACAGCATTTAGAAAGTGAAGCAACACTCCATTCACTTCGCACAGTGAATTGAAGTGTTGGAACAGACTGCTTCTCTTTCAGAGAAACGCATGTGAATTTCTGTTGAATGCTTGTAAGTAGCTTAAGGCACTTTCAAAGGAAAGTGATTTTCTCTGAAAGGACAGCATTTAGAAAGTGAAGCAACACTCCATTCACTTCGCACAGTGAATTGAAGTGTTGGAACAGACTGCTTCTCTTTCAGGGAAACGCATGTGAGTTTTTTGTGAAAGCTTGTAAGTAGCTTAAGGCACTTTCAAAGGAAAGTGATTTTCTCTGAAAGGACAGCATTTATAAAGTGAAGCAACAGTCCATTCACTTCGCACAGTGAATTGAAGTGTTGGAACAGACTGCTTCTCTTTCAGAGAAACGGATGTGAGTTTTTTGTGAATGCTTGTAAGTAGCTTAAGGCACTTTCAAAGGAAAGTGATTTTCTCTGAAAGGACAGCATTTAGAAAGTGAAGCAACACTCCATTCACTTCGCACAGTGAATTGAAGTGTTGGAACAGACTGCTTCTCTTTCAGAGAAACGCATGTGAATTTCTGTTGAATGATTGTAAGTAGCTTAAGGCACTTTCAAAGGAAAGTGATTTTCTCTGAAAGGACAGCATTTAGAAAGTGAAGGAACACTCCATTCACTTCGCACAGTGAATTGAAGTGTTGGAACAGACTGCTTCTCTTTCAGAGAAACGGATGTGAGTTTTTTGTGAGTGCATGTAAGTAGCTTAAGGCACTTTCAAAGGAAAGTGATTTTCTCTGAAAGGACAGCATTTAGAAAGTGAAGCAACACTCCATTCACTTCGCACAGTGAATTGAAGTGTTGGAACAGACTGCTTCTCTTTCAGAGTAACGGATGTGAGTTTTTTTTGAATGCTTGTAAGTAGCTTAAGGCACTTTCAAAGGAAAGTGATTTTCTCTGAAAGGACAGCATTTAGAAAGTGAAGCAACACTCCATTCACTTCGCACAGTGAATTGAAGTGTTGGAACAGACTGCTTCTCTTTCAGAGAAACGCATGTGAATTTCTGTTGAATGCTTGTAAGTAGCTTAAGGCACTTTCAAAGGAAAGTGATTTACTCTGAAAGGACAGCATTTAGAAAGTGAAGCAACACTCCATTCACTTCGCACAGTGTATTGAAGTGTTGGAACAGACTGCTTCTCTTTCAGAGAACCGCATCTGAGTTTTTTGTAAAAGCTTGTAAGTAGCTTAAGGCACTTTCAAAGGAAAGTGATTTTCTCTGACAGGACAGCATTTAGAAAGTGAAGCAACACTCCATTCACTTCGCACAGTGAATTGAAGTGTTGGAACAGACTGCTTCTCTTACAGAGAAACGCATGTGAATTTCTGTTCAATGCTTGTAAGTAGCTTAAGGCACTTTCAAAGGAAAGTGATTTTCTCTGAAAGGATAGCATTTAGAAAGTGAAGCAACACTCCATTCACTTCGCACAGTGAATTGAAGTGTTGGAACAGACTCCTTCTCTTTCAGAGAAACGCATGTGAATTTCTGTTCAATGCTTGTAAGTAGCTTAAGGCACTTTCAAAGGAAAGTGATTTTCTCTGAAAGGACAGCATTTAGAAAGTGAAGCAACACTCCATTCACTTCGCACAGTGAATTGAAGTGTTGGAACAGACTGCTTCTCTTTCAGAGAAACGGATGTGAGTTTTTTGTGAAAGCTTGTAAGTAGCTTACGGCACTTTCAAAGGAAAGTGATTTTCTCTGACAGGACAGCATTTAGAAAGTGAAGCAACACTCCATTCACTTCGCACAGTGAATTGAAGTGTTGGAACAGACTGCTTCTCTTTCAGAGAAACGCATGTGAATTTCTGTTCAATGCTTGTAAGTAGCTTAAGGCACTTTCAAAGGAAAGTGATTTTCTCTGAAAGGACAGCATTTAGAAAGTGAAGTAACACTCCATTCACTTCGCACAGTGAATTGAAGTGTTGGAACAGACTGCTTCTCTTTCAGAGAAACGCATGTGAATTTCTGTTCAATGCTTGTAAGTAGCTTAAGGCACTTTCAAAGGAAAGTGATTTTCTCTGACAGGACAGCATTTAGAAAGTGAAGCAACACTCCATTCACTTCGCACAGTGAATTGAAGTGTTGGAACAGACTGCTTCTCTTTCAGAGAAACGCATGTGAATTTCTGTTCAATGCTTGTAAGTAGCTTAAGGCACTTTCAAAGGAAAGTGATTTTCTCTGAAAGGACAGCATTTAGAAAGTGAAGCCACACTCCATTCACTTCGCACAGTGAATTGAAGTGTTGGAACAGACTGCTTCTCTTTCAGAGAAACGGATGTGAGTTTTTTGTGAAAGCTTGTAAGTAGCTTAAGGCACTTTCAAAGGAAAGTGATTTTCTCTAACAGGACAGCATTTAGAAAGTGAAGCAACACTCCATTCACTTCGCACCGTGAATTGAAGTGTTGGAACAGACTGCTTCTCTTTCAGAGAAACGCATGTGAATTTCTGTTCAATGCTTGTAAGTAGCTTAAGGCACTTTCAAAGGAAAGTGATTATCTCTGACAAGACAGCATTTAGAAAGTGAAGCAACACTCCATTCACTTCGCACAGTGAATTGAAGTGTTGGAACAGACTGCTTCTCTTTCAGGGAAACGCATGCGAATTTCTGTTCAATGCTTGTAAGTAGCTTAAGGCACTTTCAAATGAAAGTGATTTTCTTTGAAAGGACAGCATTTTAAAGTGAAGCAACATTCCATTCACTTCGCACAGTGAATTGAAGTGTTGGAACAGACTGCTTCTCTTTCAGAGAAACGCATGTGAATTTCTGTTCAATGCTTGTAAGTAGCTTAAGGCACTTTCAAAGGAAAGTGATTTTCTCTGAAAGGACAGCATTTAGAAAGTGAAGCAACACTCCATTCACGTCGCACAGTGAATATAAGTGTTGGAACAGACTGCTTCTCTTTCAGAGAAACGCATGTGAATTTCTGTTGAATGCTTGTAAGTAGCTTAAGGCACTTTCAAAGGAAAGTGATTTTCTCTGAAAGGACAGCATTTAGAAAGTGAAGCAACACTCCATTCACTTCGCACAGTGAATTGAAGTGTTGGAACAGACTGCTTCTCTTTCAGGGAAACGCATGTGAATTTCTGTTGAATGCTTGTAAGTAGCTTAAGGCACTTTCAAAGGAAAGTGATTTTCTCTGAAAGGACAGCATTTAGAAAGTGAAGCAACAATCCATTCACGTCGCACAGTGAATTGAAGTGTTGGAACAGACTGCTTCTCTTTCAGAGAAACGCATGTGAATTTCTGTTGAATGCTTGTATGTAGCTTAAGGCACTTTCAAAGGAAAGTGATTTTCTCTGACAGGACAGCATTTAGAAAGTGAAGCAACACTCCATTCACTTAGCACAGTGAATTGAAGTGTTGGAACAGACTGCTTCTCTTTCAGAGAAACGGATGTGAGTTTTTTGTGAAAGCTTGTAAGTAGCTTAAGGCACTTTCAAAGGAAAGTGATTTTCTCTGACAGGACAGCATTTAGAAAGTGAAGCAACACTCCATTCACTTCGCACAGTGAATTGAAGTGTTGGAACAGACTGCTTCTCTTTCAGAGAAACGCATGTGAATTTCTGTTCAATGCTTGTAAGTAGCTTAAGGCACTTTCAAAGGAAAGTGATTTTCTCTGAAAGGACAGCATTTAGAAAGTGAAGCAACACTCCATTCACTTCGCCCAGTGAATTGAAGTGTTGGAACAGACTGCTTCTCTTTCAGAGAAACGGATGTGAGTTTTTTGTGAAAGCTTGTAAGTAGCTTAAGGCACTTTCAAAGGAAAGTGATTTTCTCTGACAGGACAGCATTTAGAAAGTGAAGCAACACTCCATTCACTTCGCACAGTGAATTGAAGTGTTGTAACAGACTGCTTCTCTTTCAGAGAAACGCATGTGAATTTCTGTTCAATGCTTGTAAGTAGCTTAAGGCACTTTCAAAGGAAAGTGATTTTCTCTGAAAGGACAGCATTTAGAAAGTGAAGCAACACTCCATTCACTTCGCACAGTGAATTGAAGTGTTGGAACAGACTGCTTCTCTTTCAGGGAAACGCATGTGAATTTCTGTTCAATGCTTGTAAGTAGCTTACGGCACTTTCAAAGGAAAGTGATTTTCTTTGAAAGGACAGCATTTAGAAAGTGAAGCAACACTCTATTCACTTCGCACAGTGTATTGAAGTGTTGGAACAGACTGCTTCTCTTTCAGAGAAACGCATGTGAATTTCTGTTCAATGCTTGTAAGTAGCTTAAGGCACTTTCAAAGAAAGTGATTTTCTCTGAAAGGACAGCATTTAGAAAGTGAAGTAACACTCCATTCACTTCGCACAGTGAATTGAAGTGTTGGAACAGACTGCTTCTCTTTCAGAGAAACGGATGTGAGTTTTTTGTGAAAGCTTGTAAGTAGCTTAAGGCACTTTCAAAGGAAAGTGATTTTCTCTGACAGGACAGCATTTAGAAAGTGAAGCAACACTCCATTCACTTCGCACAGTGAATTGAAGTGTTGTAACAGACTGCTTCTCTTTCAGAGAAACGCATGTGAATTTCTGTTCAATGCTTGTAAGTAGCTTAAGGCACTTTCAAAGGAAAGTGATTTTCTCTGAAAGGACAGCATTTAGAAAGTGAAGCAACACTCCATTCACTTCGCACAGTGAATTGAAGTGTTGGAACAGACTGCTTCTCTTTCAGAGAAACGCATGTGAATTTCTGTTCAATGCTTGTAAGTAGCTTAAGGCACTTTCAAAGGAAAGTGATTTTCTCTGACAGGACAGCATTTAGAAAGTGAAGCAACACTCCATTCACTTCGCACCGTGAATTGAAGTGTTGGAACAGACTGCTTGTCTTTCAAAGAAACGCATGTGAATTTCTGTTCAATGCTTGTAAGTAGCTTAAGGCACTTTCAAAGGAAAGTGATTTTCTCTGAAAGGACAGCATTTAGAAAGTGAAGCAACACTCCATTCACTTCGCACAGTGAATTGAAGTGTTGGAACAGACTGCTTCTCTTTCAGAGAAACGGATGTGTGTTTTTTGTGAAAGCTTGTAAGTAGCTTATGGCACTTTCAAAGGAAAGTGATTTTCTCTGACAGGACAGCATTTAGAAAGTGAAGCAACACTCCATTCACGTCGCACAGTGAATTGAAGTGTTGGAACAGACTGCTTCTCTTTCAGAGAAACGCATGTGAATTTCTGTTCAATGCTTGTAAGTAGCTTAAGGCACTTTCAAAGGAAAGTGATTTTCTCTGAAAGGACAGCATTTAGAAAGTGAAGCAACACTCCATTCACTTCGCACAGTGAATTGAAGTGTTGGAACAGACTGCTTCTCTTTCAGAGAAACGCATGTGAATTTCTGTTCAATGCTTGTAAGTAGCTTAAGGCACTTTCAAAGGAAAGTGATTTTCTCTGACAGGACAGCATTTAGAAAGTGAAGCAACACTCCATTCACTTCGCACCGTGAATTGAAGTGTTGGAACAGACTGCTTGTCTTTCAAAGAAACGCATGTGAATTTCTGTTCAATGCTTGTAAGTAGCTTAAGGCACTTTCAAAGGAAAGTGATTTTCTCTGAAAGGACAGCATTTAGAAAGTGAAGCAACACTCCATTCACTTCGCACAGTGAATTGAAGTGTTGGAACAGACTGCTTCTCTTTCAGAGAAACGGATGTGTGTTTTTTGTGAAAGCTTGTAAGTAGCTTATGGCACTTTCAAAGGAAAGTGATTTTCTCTGACAGGACAGCATTTAGAAAGTGAAGCAACACTCCATTCACGTCGCACAGTGAATTGAAGTGTTGGAACAGACTGCTTCTCTTTCAGAGAAACGCATGTGAATTTCTGTTCAATGCTTGTAAGTAGCTTAAGGCACTTTCAAAGGAAAGTGATTTTCTCTGAAAGGACAGCATTTAGAAAGTGAAGCAACACTCCATTCACTTCGCACAGTGAATTGAAGTGTTGGAACAGACTGCTTCTCTTTCAGGGAAACGCATGTGAATTTCTGTTCAATGCTTGTAAGTAGCTTAAGGCACTTTCAAAGGAAAGTGATTTTCTCTGAAAGGACAGCATTTAGAAAGTGAAGCAACACTCCATTCACGTCGCACAGTGAATTGAAGTGTTGGAACAGACTGCTTCTCTTTCAGAGAAACGCATGTGAATTTCTGTTGAATGCTTGTAAGTAGCTTAAGGCACTTTCAAAGGAAAGTGATTTTCTCTGAAAGGACAGCATTTAGAAAGTGAAGCAACACTCCATTCACGTCGCACAGTGAAATGAAGTGTTGGAACAGACTGCTTCTCTTTCAGAGAAACGCATGTGAATTTCTGTTGAATGCTTGTAAGTAGCTTAAGGCAATTTCAAAGGAAAGTGATTTTCTCTGAAAGGACAGCATTTAGAAAATGAAGCAACACTCCATTCACTTCGCACAGTGAATTGAAGTGTTGGAACAGACTGCTTCTCTTTCAGGGAAACGCATGTGAATTTCGTTGAATGCTTGTAAGTAGCTTAAGGCACTTTCAAAGGAAAGTGATTTTCTCTGAAAGGACAGCATTTAGAAAGTGAAGCAACACTCCATTCACGTCGCACAGTGAATTGAAGTGTTGGAACAGACTGCTTCTCTTTCAGAGAAACGCATGTGAATTTCTGTTGAATGCTTGTATGTAGCTTAAGGCACTTTCAAAGGAAAGTGATTTTCTCTGAAAGGACAGCATTTAGAAAGTGAAGCAACAGTCCATTCACTTAGCACAGTGAATTGAAGTGTTGGAACAGACTGCTTCTCTTTCAGAGAAACGGATGTGAGTTTTTTGTGAAAGCTTGTAAGTAGCTTAAGGCACTTTCAAAGGAAAGTGATTTTCTCTGACAGGACAGCATTTAGAAAGTGAAGCAACACTCCATTCACTTCGCACAGTGAATTGAAGTGTTGGAACAGACTGCTTCTCTTTCAGAGAAACGCATGTGAATTTCTGTTCAATGCTTGTAAGTAGCTTAAGGCACTTTCAAAGGAAAGTGATTTTCTCTGAAAGGACAGCATTTAGAAAGTGAAGCAACACTCCATTCACTTCGCACAGTGAATTGAAGTGTTGGAACAGACTGCTGCTCTTTCAGAGAAACGGATGTGAGTTTTTTGTGAATGCTTGTAAGTAGCTTAAGGCACTTTCAAAGGAAAGTGATTTTCTCTGACAGGACAGCATTTAGAAAGTGAAGCAACACTCCATTCACTTCGCACCGTGAATTGAAGTGTTGGAACAGACTGCTTCTCTTTCAGAGAAACACATGTGAATTTCTGTTCAATGCTTGTAAGTAGCTTAAGGCACTTTCAAAGGAAAGTGATTATCTCTGACAAGACAGCATTTAGAAAGTGAAGCAACACTCCATTCACTTCGCACAGTGAATTGAAGTGTTGGAACAGACTGCTTCTCTTTCAGGGAAACGCATGCGAATTTCTGTTCAATGCTTGTAAGTAGCTTAAGGCACTTTCAAAGGAAAGTGATTTTCTTTGAAAGGACAGCATTTAGAAAGTGAAGCAACACTCCATTCACTTCGCACAGTGAATTGAAGTGTTGGAACAGACTGCTTCTCTTTCAGAGAAACGCATGTGAATTTCTGTTCAATGCTTGTAAGTAGCTTAAGGCACTTTCAAAGGAAAGTGATTTTCTCTGAAAGGACAGCATTTAGAAAGTGAAGCAACACTCCATTCACTTCGCACAGTGAATTGAAGTGTTGGAACAGACTGCTTCTCTTTCAGAGAAACGCATGTGAATTTCTGTTCAATGCTTGTAAGTAGCTTAAGGCACTTTCAAAGGAAAGTGATTTTCTCTGAAAGGACAGCATTTAGAAAGTGTAGCAACACTCCATTCACTTCGCACAGTGAATTGAAGTGTTGGAACAGACTGCTTCTCTTTCAGAGAAACGCATGTGAATTTCTGTTGAGTGCTTGTAAGTAGCTTAAGGCACTTTCAAAGGAAAGTGATTTTCTCTGAAAGGACAGCATTTAGAAAGTGAAGCAACACTCCATTCACTTCGCACAGTGAATTGAAGTGTTGGAACAGACTGCTTCTCTTTCAGAGAAACGGATGTGAGTTTTTTGTGAAAGCTTGTAAGTAGCTTAAGGCACTTTCAAAGGAAAGTGATTTTCTCTGAAAGGACAGCATTTAGAAAGTGAAGCAACACTCCATTCAGTTCGCACAGTGAATTGAAGTGTTAGAACAGACTGCTTCTCTTTCAGAGAAACGGATGTGAGTTTTTTTGTGAATGCTTGTAAGTAGCTTAAGGCACTTTCAAAGGAAAGTGATTTTCTCTGAAAGGACAGCATTTATAAAGTGAAGCAACTCTCCATTCACTTCGCACAGTGAATTGAAGTGTTGGAACAGACTGCTTCTCTTTCAGAGAAACGCATGTGAATTTCTGTTCAATGCTTGTAAGTAGCTTAAGGCACTTTCAAAGGAAAGTGATTTTCTTTGAAAGGACAGCATTTAGAAAGTGAAGTAACACGCCATTCACTTCGCACAGTGAATTGAAGTGTTGGAACAGACTGCTTCTCTTTCAGAGAAACGCATGTGAATTTCTGTTCAATGCTTGTAAGTAGCTTAAGGCACTTTCAAAGGAAAGTGATTTTCTCTGAAAGGACAGCATTTAGAAAGTGTAGCAACACTCCATTCACTTCGCACAGTGAATTGAAGTGTTGGAACAGACTGCTTCTCTTTCAGAGAAACGCATGTGAATTTCTGTTGAGTGCTTGTAAGTAGCTTAAGGCACTTTCAAAGGAAAGTGATTTTCTCTGAAAGGACAGCATTTAGAAAGTGAAGCAACACTCCATTCACTTCGCACAGTGAATTGAAGTGTTGGAACAGACTGCTTCTCTTTCAGAGAAACGGATGTGAGTTTTTTGTGAAAGCTTGTAAGTAGCTTAAGGCACTTTCAAAGGAAAGTGATTTTCTCTGAAAGGACAGCATTTAGAAAGTGAAGCAACACTCCATTCAGTTCGCACAGTGAATTGAAGTGTTAGAACAGACTGCTTCTCTTTCAGAGAAACGGATGTGAGTTTTTTTGTGAATGCTTGTAAGTAGCTTAAGGCACTTTCAAAGGAAAGTGATTTTCTCTGAAAGGACAGTATTTATAAAGTGAAGCAACTCTCCATTCACTTCGCACAGTGAATTGAAGTGTTGGAACAGACTGCTTCTCTTTCAGAGAAACGCATGTGAATTTCTGTTGAATGCTTGTAAGTAGCTTAAGGCACTTTCAAAGGAAAGTGATTTTCTCTGAAAGGACAGCATTTAGAAAGTGAAGCAACACTCCATTCACTTCGCACAGTGAATTAAAGTGTTGGAACAGACTGCTTCTCTTTCAGAGAAACGGATGTGAGTTTTTTGTGAAAGCTTGTAAGTAGCTTAAGGCACTTTCAAAGGAAAGTGATTTTCTCTGAAAGGACAGCATGTAGAAAGTGAAGCAACACTCCATTCACTTCGCACAGTGAATTGAAGTGTTGGAACAGACTGCTTCTCTTTCAGAGAAACGGATGTGTGTTTTTTGTGAAAGCTTGTAAGTAGCTTATGGCTCTTTCAAAGGAAAGTGATTTTCTCTGACAGGACAGCATTTAGAAAGTGAAGCAACACTCCATTCACGTCGCACAGTGAATTGAAGTGTTGGAACAGACTGCTTCTCTTTCAGAGAAACGCATGTGAATTTCTGTTCAATGCTTGTAAGTAGCTTAAAGCACTTTCAAAGGAAAGTGATTTTCTCTGAAAGGACAGCATTTAGAAAGTGAAGCAACACTCCATTCACTTCGCACAGTGAATTGAAGTGTTGGAACAGACTGCTTCTCTTTCAGGGAAACGCATGTGAATTTCTGTTCAATGCTTGTAAGTAGCTTAAGGCACTTTCAAAGGAAAGTGATTTTCTCTGAAAGGACAGCATTTAGAAAGTGAAGCAACACTCCATTCACGTCGCACAGTGAATTGAAGTGTTGGAACAGACTGCTTCTCTTTCAGAGAAACGCATGTGAATTTCTGTTGAATGCTTGTAAGTAGCTTAAGGCACTTTCAAAGGAAAGTGATTTTCTCTGAAAGGACAGCATTTAGAAAGTGAAGCAACACTCCATTCACGTCGCACAGTGAAATGAAGTGTTGGAACAGACTGCTTCTCTTTCAGAGAAACGCATGTGAATTTCTGTTGAATGCTTGTAAGTAGCTTAAGGCACTTTCAAAGGAAAGTGATTTTCTCTGAAAGGACAGCATTTAGAAAATGAAGCAACACTCCATTCACTTCGCACAGTGAATTGAAGTGTTGGAACAGACTGCTTCTCTTTCAGGGAAACGCATGTGAATTTCGTTGAATGCTTGTAAGTAGCTTAAGGCACTTTCAAAGGAAAGTGATTTTCTCTGAAAGGACAGCATTTAGAAAGTGAAGCAACACTCCATTCACGTCGCACAGTGAATTGAAGTGTTGGAACAGACTGCTTCTCTTTCAGAGAAACGCATGTGAATTTCTGTTGAATGCTTGTATGTAGCTTAAGGCACTTTCAAAGGAAAGTGATTTTCTCTGAAAGGACAGCATTTAGAAAGTGAAGGAACACTCCATTCACTTAGCACAGTGAATTGAAGTGTTGGAACAGACTGCTTCTCTTTCAGAGAAACGGATGTGAGTTTTTTGTGAAAGCTTGTAAGTAGCTTAAGGCACTTTCAAAGGAAAGTGATTTTCTCTGACAGGACAGCATTTAGAAAGTGAAGCAACACTCCATTCACTTCGCACAGTGAATTGAAGTGTTGGAACAGACTGCTTCTCTTTCAGAGAAACGCATGTGAATTTCTGTTCAATGCTTGTAAGTAGCTTAAGGCACTTTCAAAGGAAAGTGATTTTCTCTGAAAGGACAGCATTTAGAAAGTGAAGCAACACTCCATTCACTTCGCACAGTGAATTGAAGTGTTGGAACAGACTGCTTCTCTTTCAGAGAAACGGATGTGAGTTTTTTGTGAAAGCTTGTAAGTAGCTTAAGGCACTTTCAAAGGAAAGTGATTTTCTCTGACAGGACAGCATTTAGAAAGTGAAGCAACACTCCATTCACTTCGCACAGTGAATTGAAGTGTTGTAACAGACTGCTTCTCTTTCAGAGAAACGCATGTGAATTTCTGTTCAATGCTTGTAAGTAGCTTAAGGCACTTTCAAAGGAAAGTGATTTTCTCTGAAAGGACAGCATTTAGAAAGTGAAGCAACACTCCATTCACTTCGCACAGTGAATTGAAGTGTTGGAACAGACTGCTTCTCTTTCAGGGAAACGCATGTGAATTTCTGTTCAATGCTTGTAAGTAGCTTAAGGCACTTTCAAAGGAAAGTGATTTTCTTTGAAAGGACAGCATTTAGAAAGTGAAGCAACACTCCATTCACTTCGCACAGTGTATTGAAGTGTTGGAACAGACTGCTTCTCTTTCAGAGAAACGCATGTGAATTTCTGTTCAATGCTTGTAAGTAGCTTAAGGCACTTTCAAAGGAAAGTGATTTTCTCTGAAAGGACAGCATTTAGAAAGTGAAGTAACACTCCATTCACTTCGCACAGTGAATTGAAGTGTTGGAACAGACTGCTTCTCTTTCAGAGAAACGCATGTGAATTTCTGTTCAATGCTTGTAAGTAGCTTAAGGCACTTTCAAAGGAAAGTGATTTTCTCTGACAGGACAGCATTTAGAAAGTGAAGCAACACTCCATTCACTTCGCACAGTGAATTGAAGTGTTGGAACAGACTGCTTCTCTTTCAGGGAAACGCATGTGAATTTCTGTTCAATGCTTGTAAGTAGCTTAAGGCACTTTCAAAGGAAAGTGATTTTCTTTGAAAGGACAGCATTTAGAAAGTGAAGCAACACTCCATTCACTTCGCACAGTGTATTGAAGTGTTGGAAAAGACTGCTTCTCTTTCAGAGAAACGCATGTGAATTTCTGTTGAATGCTTGTAAGTAGCTTAAGGCACTTTCAAAGGAAAGTGATTTTCTCTGAAAGGACAGCATTTAGAAAGTGAAGTAACACTCCATTCACTTCGCACAGTGAATTGAAGTGTTGGAACAGACTGCTTCTCTTTCAGAGAAACGCATGTGAATTTCTGTTCAATGCTTGTAAGTAGCTTAAGGCACTTTCAAAGGAAAGTGATTTTCTCTGACAGGACAGCATTTAGAAAGTGAAGCAACACTCCATTCACTTCGCACAGTGAATTGAAGTGTTGGAACAGACTGCTTCTCTTTCAGAGAAACGCATGTGAATTTCTGTTCAATGCTTGTAAGTAGCTTAAGGCACTTTCAAAGGAAAGTGATTTTCTCTGAAAGGACAGCATTTAGAAAGTGAAGCCACACTCCATTCACTTCGCACAGTGAATTGAAGTGTTGGAACAGACTGCTTCTCTTTCAGAGAAACGGATGTGAGTTTTTTGTGAAAGCTTGTAAGTAGCTTAAGGCACTTTCAAAGGAAAGTGATTTTCTCTGACAGGACAGCATTTAGAAAGTGAAGCAACACTCCATTCACTTCGCACCGTAAATTGAAGTGTTGGAACAGACTGCTTCTCTTTCAGAGAAACGCATGTGAATTTCTGTTCAATGCTTGTAAGTAGCTTAAGGCACTTTCAAAGGAAAGTGATTTTCTCTGAAAGGACAGCATTTAGAAAGTGAAGCAACACTCCATTCACTTCGCACAGTGAATTGAAGTGTTGGAACAGACTGCTTCTCTTTCAGGGAAACGCATGCGAATTTCTGTTCAATGCTTGTAAGTAGCTTAAGGCACTTTCAAAGGAAAGTGATTTTCTTTCAAAGGACAGCATTTAGAAAGTGAAGCAACACTCCATTCACTTCGCACAGTGAATTGAAGTGTTGGAACAGACTGCTTCTCTTTCAGAGAAACGCATGTGAATTTCTGTTCAATGCTTGTAAGTAGCTTAAGGCACTTTCAAAGGAAAGTGATAATCTCTGAAAGGACAGCATTTAGAAAGTGAAGTAACACTCCATTCACTTCGCACAGTGAATTGAAGTGTTGGAACAGACTGCTTCTCTTTCAGAGAAACGCATGTGAATTTCTGTTCAATGTTTGTAAGTAGCTTAAGGCACTTTCAAAGGAAAGTGATTTTCTCTGAAAGGACAGCATTTAGAAAGTGTAGCAACACTCCATTCACTTCGCACAGTGAATTGAAGTGTTGGAACAGACTGCTTCTCTTTCAGAGAAACGGATGTGAGTTTTTTGTGAGTGCTTGTAAGTAGCTTAAGGCACTTTCAAAGGAAAGTGATTTTCTCTGAAAGGACAGCATTTATAAAGTGAAGCAACTCTCCATTCACTTCGCACAGTGAATTGAAGTGTTGGAACAGACTGCTTCTCTTTCAGAGAAACGCATGTGAATTTCTGTTGAATGCTTGTAAGTAGCTTAAGGCACTTTCAAAGGAAAGTGATTTTTTCTGAAAGGACAGCATTTAGAAAGTGAAGCAACACTCCATTCACTTCGCACAGTGAATTGAAGTGTTGGAACAGACTGCTTCTCTTTCAGAGAAACGGATGTGAGTTTTTTGTGAAAGCTTGTACGTAGCTTAATGCACTTTCAAAGGAAAGTGATTTTTTCTGAAAGGACAGCATTTAGAAAGTGAAACAACACTCCATTCACTTCGCACAGTGAATTGAAGTGTTGGAACAGACTGCTTCTCTTTCAGAGAAACGGATGTGTGTTTTTTGTGAAAGCTTGTAAGTAGCTTATGGCACTTTCAAAGGAAAGTGATTTTCTCTGACAGGACAGCATTTAGAAAGTGAAGCAACACTCCATTCACATCGCACAGTGAATTGAAGTGTTGGAACAGACTGCTTCTCTTTCAGAGAAACGCATATGAATTTCTGTTCAATGCTTGTAAGTAGCTTAAGGCACTTTCAAAGGAAAGTGATTTTCTCTGAAAGGACAGCATTTAGAAAGTGAAGCAACACTACATTCACTTCGCACAGTGAATTGAAGTGTTGGAACAGACTGCTTCTCTTTCAGGGAAACGCATGTGAATTTCTGTTCAATGCTTGTAAGTAGCTTAAGGCACTTTCAAAGGAAAGTGATTTTCTCTGAAAGGACAGCATTTAGAAAGTGAAGCAACACTCCATTCACGTCGCACAGTGAATTGAAGTGTTGGAACAGACTGCTTCTCTTTCAGAGAAACGCATGTGAATTTCTGTTGAATGCTTGTAAGTAGCTTAAGGCACTTTCAAAGGAAAGTGATTTTCTCTGAAAGGACAGCATTTAGAAAGTGAAGCAACACTCCATTCACGTCGCACAGTGAATTGAAGTGTTGGAACAGACTGCTTCTCTTTCAGAGAAACGCATGTGAATTTCTGTTGAATGCTTGTAAGTAGCTTAAGGCACTTTCAAAGGAAAGTGATTTTCTCTGAAAGGACAGCATTTAGAAAGTGAAGCAACACTCCATTCACTTCGCACAGTGAATTGAAGTGTTGGAACAGACTGCTTCTCTTTCAGGGAAATGCATGTGAATTTCTGTTGAATGCTTGTAAGTAGCTTAAGGCACTTTCAAAGGAATGTGATTTTCTCTGAAAGGACAGCATTTAGAAAGTGAAGCAACACTCCATTCACGTCGCACAGTTAATTGAAGTGTTGGAACAGACTGCTTCTCTTTCAGAGAAACGCATGTGAATTTCTGTTGAATGCTTGTATGTAGCTTAAGGCACTTTCAAAGGAATGTGATTTTCTCTGAAAGGACAGCATTTAGAAAGTGAAGCAACAGTCCATTCACTTAGCACAGTGAATTGAAGTGTTGGAACAGACTGCTTCTCTTTCAGAGAAACGGATGTGAGTTTTTTGTGAAAGCTTGTAAGTAGCTTAAGGCACTTTCAAAGGAAAGTGATTTTCTCTGAAAGGACAGCATTTAGAAAGTGAAGCAACACTCCATTCACTTCGCACAGTGAATTGAAGTGTTGGAACAGACTGCTTCTCTTTCAGAGAAACGGATGTGAGTTTTTTGTGAAAGCTTGTAAGTAGCTTAAGGCACTTTCAAAGGAAAGTGATTTTCTCTGACAGGACAGCATTTAGAAAGTGAAGCAACACTCCAATCACTTCGCACAGTGAATTGAAGTGTTGGAACAGACTGCTTCTCTTTCAGAGAAACGCATGTGAATTTCTGTTCAATGCTTGTAAGTAGCTTAAGGCACTTTCAAAGGAAAGTGATTTTCTCTGAAAGGACAGAATTTAGAAAGTGAAGCAACACTCCATTCACTTCGCACAGTGAATTGAAGTGTTGGAACAGACTGCTTCTCTTTCAGGGAAACACATGTGAATTTCTGTTCAATGATTGTAAGTAGCTTAAGGCACTTTCAAAAGAAAGTGATTTTCTTTGAAAGGACAGCATTTAGAAAGTGAAGCAACACTCCATTCACTTCGCACAGAGTATTGAAGTGTTGGAACAGACTGCTTCTCTTTCAGAGAAACGCATGTGAATTTCTGTTCAATGCTTGTAAGTAGCTTAAGGCACTTTCAAAGGAAAGTGATTTTCTCTGAAAGGACAGCATTTAGAAAGTGAAGTAACACTCCAATCACTTCGCACAGTGAATTGAAGTGTTGGAACAGACTGCTTCTCTTTCAGAGAAACGCATGTGAATTTCTGTTCAATGCTTGTAAGTAGCTTAAGGCACTTTCAAAGGAAAGTGATTTTCTCTGACAGGACAGCATTTAGAAAGTGAAGCAACACTCCATTCACTTCGCACAGTGAATTGAAGTGTTGGAACAGACTGCTTCTCTTTCAGAGAAACGCATGTGAATTTCTGTTCAATGCTTGTAAGTAGCTTAAGGCACTTTCAAAGGAAAGTGATTTTCTCTGAAAGGACAGCATTTAGAAAGTGAAGCCACACTCCATTCACTTCGCACAGTGAATTGAAGTGTTGGAACAGACTGCTTCTCTTTCAGAGAAACGGATGTGATTTTTTTGTGAAAGCTTGTAAGTAGCTTAAGGCACTTTCAAAGGAAAGTGATTTTCTCTGACAGGACAGCATTTATAAAGTGAAGCAACACTCCATTCACTTCGCACAGTGAATTGAAGTGTTGGAACAGACTGCTTCTCTTTCAGAGAAACGCATGTGAATTTCTGTTCAATGCTTGTAAGTAGCTTAAGGCACTTTCAAAGGAAAGTGATTTTCTCTGACAGGACAGCATTTAGAAAGTGAAGCAACACTCCATTCACTTCGCACAGTGAATTGAAGTGTTGGAACAGACTGCTTCTCTTTCAGAGAAACGCATGTGAATTTCTGTTCAATGCTTGTAAGTAGCTTAAGGCACTTTCAAAGGAAAGTGATTTTCTCTGAAAGGACAGCATTTAGAAAGTGAAGCAACACTCCATTCACTTCGCACAGTGAATTGAAGTGTTGGAACAGACTGCTTCTCTTTCAGGGAAACGCATATGAATTTCTGTTCAATGCTTGTAAGTAGCTTAAGGCACTTTCAAAGAAAAGTGATTTTCTTTGAAAGGACAGCATTTAGAAAGTGAAGCAACACTCCATTCACTTCGCACAGTGTATTGAAGTGTTGGAACAGACTGCTTCTCTTTCAGAGAAACGCATGTGAATTTCTGTTCAATGCTTGTAAGTAGCTTAAGGCACTTTCAAAGGAAAGTGATTTTCTCTGAAAGGACAGCATTTAGAAAGTGAAGTAACACTCCATTCACTTCGCACAGTGAATTGAAGTGTTGGAACAGACTGCTTCTCTTTCAGAGAAACGCATGTGAATTTCTGTTCAATGCTTGTAAGTAGCTTAAGGCACTTTCAAAGGAAAGTGATTTTCTCTGACAGGACAGCATTTAGAAAGTGAAGCAACACTCCATTCACTTCGCACAGTGAATTGAAGTGTTGGAACAGACTGCTTCTCTTTCAGAGAAACACATGTGAATTTCTGTTCAATGCTTGTAAGTAGCTTAAGGCACTCTCAAAGGAAAGTGATTTTCTCTGAAAGGACAGCATTTAGAAAGTGAAGCCACACTCCATTCACTTCGCACAGTGAATTGAAGTGTTGGAACACACTGCTTCTCTTTCAGAGAAACGCATGTGAATTTCTGTTCAATGCTTGTAAGTAGCTTAAGGCACTTTCAAAGGAAAGTGATTTTCTCTGAAAGGACAGCATTTAGAAAGTGAAGTAACACTCCATTCACTTCGCACAGTGAATTGAAGTGTTGGAACAGACTGCTTCTCTTTCAGAGAAACGCATGTGAATTTCTGTTCAATGCTTGTAAGTAGCTTAAGGCACTTTCAAAGGAAAGTGATTTTCTCTGAAAGGACAGCATTTAGAAAGTGTAGCAACACTCCATTCACTTCGCACAGTGAATTGAAGTGTTGGAACAGACTGCTTCTCTTTCAGAGAAACGGATGTGAGTTTTTTGTGAAAGCTTGTAAGTAACTTAAGGCACTTTCAAAGGAAAGAGATTTTCTCTGAAAGGACAGCATTTAGAAAGTGAAGCAACACTCCATTCACTTCGCACAGTGAATTGAAGTGTTGGAACAGACTGCTTCTCTTTCAGAGAAACGCATGTGAATTTCTGTTGAGTGCTTGTAAGTAGCTTAAGGCACTTTCAAAGGAAAGTGATTTTCTCTGAAAGGATAGCATTTAGAAAGTGAAGCAACACTCCATTCACTTCGCACAGTGAATTGAAGTGTTGGAACAGACTGCTTCTCTTTCAGAGAAACGGATGTGAGTTTTTTTTTAGTGCTTGTAAGTAGCTTAAGGCACTTTCAAAGAAAGTGATTTTCTCTGAAAGGACAGCATTTAGAAAGCGAAGCAACACTCCATTCACTTCGCACAGTGAATTGAAGTGTTGGAACAGACTGCTTCTCTTTCAGAGAAACGGATGTGAGTTTTTTGTGAATGCTTGTAAGTAGCTTAAGGCACTTTCAAAGGAAAGTGATTTTCTCTGAAAGGACAACATTTATAAAGTGAAGCAACTCTCCATTCACTTCGCACAGTGAATTGAAGTGTTGGAACAGACTGCTTCTCTTTCAGAGAAACGCATGTGAATTTCTGTTGAATGCTTGTAAGTAGCTTAAGGCACTTTCAAAGGAAAGTGATTTTCTCTGAAAGGACAGCATTTAGAAAGTGAAGCAACACTCCATTCACTTCGCACAGTGAATTAAAGTGTTGGAACAGACTGCTTCTCTTTCAGAGAAACGGATGTGAGTTTTTTGTGAAAGCTTGTAAGAAGCTTAAGGCACTTTCAAAGGAAAGTGATTTTCTCTGAAAGGACAGCATGTAGAAAGTGAAGCAACACTCCATTCACTTCGCACAGTGAATTGAAGTGTTGGAACAGACTGCTTCTCTTTCAGAGAAACGCATGTGAATTTCTGTTCAATGCTTGTAAGTAGCTTAAGGCACTTTCAAAGGAAAGTGATTTTCTCTGAAAGGACAGCATTTAGAAAGTGAAGCAACACTCCATTCACTTCGCACAGTGAATTGAAGTGTTGGAACAGACTGCTTCTCTTTCAGAGAAATGGATGTGAGTTTTTTGTGAAAGATTGTAAGTAGCTTAAGGCACTTTCAAAGGAAAGTGATTTTCTCTGAAAGGACAGCATTTAGAAAGTGAAGCAACACTCCATTCACTTCGCACAGTGAATTGAAGTGTTGGAACAGACTGCTTCTCTTTCAGAGAAACGCATGTGAATTTCTGTTCAATGCTTGTAAGTAGCTTAAGGCACTTTCAAAGGAAAGTGATTTTCTCTGACAGGACATGTTTTCGAAAGTGAAGCAACACTCCATTCACTTCGCACAGTGAATTGAAGTGTTGGAAGAGACTGCTTCTCTTTCAGAGAAACGGATGTGTGTTTTTTGTGAAAGCATGTAAGTAGCTTATGGCACTTTCAAAGGAAAGTGATTTTCTCTGACAGGACAGCATTTAGAAAGTGAAGCAACACTCCATTCACTTCGCGCTGTGAATTGAAGTGTTGGAACAGACTGCTTCTCTTTCAGAGAAACGCATGTGAATTTCTGTTCAATGCTTGTAAGAAGCTTAATGCACTTTCAAAGGAAAGTGATTTTCTCTGACAGGACAGCATTTAGAAAGTGAAGCAACACTCCATTCACTTCGCACAGTGAATTGAAGTGTTGGAACAGACTGCTTCTCTTTCAGAGAAACGCATGTGAATTTCTGTTCAATGCTTGTAAGTAGCTTAAGGCACTTTCAAAGGAAAGTGATTTTCTCTGAAAGGACAGCATTTAGAAAGTGAAGCAACACTCCATTCACTTCGCACAGTGAATTGAAGTGTTGGAACAGACTGCTTCTCTTTCAGGGAAACGCATATGAATTTCTGTTCAATGCTTGTAAGTAGCTTAAGGCACTTTCAAAGAAAAGTGATTTTCTTTGAAAGGACAGCATTTAGAAAGTGAAGCAACACTCCATTCACTTCGCACAGTGTATTGAAGTGTTGGAACAGACTGCTTCTCTTTCAGAGAAACGCATGTGAATTTCTGTTCAATGCTTGTAAGTAGCTTAAGGCACTTTCAAAGGAAAGTGATTTTCTCTGACAGGACAGCATTTAGAAAGTGAAGCAACACTCCATTCACTTCGCACAGTGAATTGAAGTGTTGGAACAGACTGCTTCTCTTTCAGAGAAACACATGTGAATTTCTGTTCAATGCTTGTAAGTAGCTTAAGGCACTCTCAAAGGAAAGTGATTTTCTCTGAAAGGACAGCATTTAGAAAGTGAAGCCACACTCCATTCACTTCGCACAGTGAATTGAAGTGTTGGAACACACTGCTTCTCTTTCAGAGAAACGCATGTGAATTTCTGTTCAATGCTTGTAAGTAGCTTAAGGCACTTTCAAAGGAAAGTGATTTTCTCTGAAAGGACAGCATTTAGAAAGTGAAGTAACACTCCATTCACTTCGCACAGTGAATTGAAGTGTTGGAACAGACTGCTTCTCTTTCAGAGAAACGCATGTGAATTTCTGTTCAATGCTTGTAAGTAGCTTAAGGCACTTTCAAAGGAAAGTGATTTTCTCTGAAAGGACAGCATTTAGAAAGTGTAGCAACACTCCATTCACTTCGCACAGTGAATTGAAGTGTTGGAACAGACTGCTTCTCTTTCAGAGAAACGGATGTGAGTTTTTTGTGAAAGCTTGTAAGTAACTAAGGCACTTTCAAAGGAAAGAGATTTTCTCTGAAAGGACAGCATTTAGAAAGTGAAGCAACACTCCATTCACTTCGCACAGTGAATTGAAGTGTTGGAACAGACTGCTTCTCTTTCAGAGAAACGCATGTGAATTTCTGTTGAGTGCTTGTAAGTAGCTTAAGGCACTTTCAAAGGAAAGTGATTTTCTCTGAAAGGATAGCATTTAGAAAGTGAAGCAACACTCCATTCACTTCGCACAGTGAATTGAAGTGTTGGAACAGACTGCTTCTCTTTCAGAGAAACGGATGTGAGTTTTTTGTGAAGGATTGTAAGTAACTTAAGGCACTTTCAAAGGAAAGTGATTTTCTCTGAAAGGACAGCATTTAGAAAGTGAAGCAACACTCCATTCACTTCGCACAGTGAATTGAAGTGTTGGAACAGACTGCTTCTCTTTCAGAGAAACGCATGTGAATTTCTGTTGAATGCTTGTAAGTAGCTTAAGGCACTTTCAAAGGAAAGTGATTTTCTCTGAAAGGACAGCATTTAGAAAGTGAAGTAACACTCCATTCACTTCGCACAGTGAATTGAAGTGTTGGAACAGACTGCTTCTCTTTCAGAGAAACGCATGTGAATTTCTGTTCAATGCTTGTAAGTAGCTTAAGGCACTTTCAAAGGAAAGTGATTTTCTCTGAAAGGACAGCATTTAGAAAGTGTAGCAACACTCCATTCACTTCGCACAGTGAATTGAAGTGTTGGAACAGACTGCTTCTCTTTCAGAGAAACGGATGTGAGTTTTTTGTGAAAGCTTGTAAGTAACTTAAGGCACTTTCAAAGGAAAGAGATTTTCTCTGAAAGGACAGCATTTAGAAAGTGAAGCAACACTCCATTCACTTCGCACAGTGAATTGAAGTGTTGGAACAGACTGCTTCTCTTTCAGAGAAACGCATGTGAATTTCTGTTGAGTGCTTGTAAGTAGCTTAAGGCACTTTCAAAGAAAAGTGATTTTCTCTGAAAGGATAGCATTTAGAAAGTGAAGCAACACTCCATTCACTTCGCACAGTGAATTGAAGTGTTGGAACAGACTGCTTCTCTTTCAGAGAAACGGATGTGAGTTTTTTGTGAGTGCTTGTAAGTAGCTTAAGGCACTTTCAAAGGAAAGTGATTTTCTCTGAAAGGACAGCATTTAGAAAGTGAAGCAACACTCCATTCACTTCGCACAGTGAATTGAAGTGTTGGAACAGACTGCTTCTCTTTCAGAGAAACGGATGTGAGTTTTTTGTGAATGCTTTTAAGTAGCTTAAGGCACTTTCAAAGGAAAGTGATTTTCTCTGAAAGGACAACATTTATAAAGTGAAGCAACTCTCCATTCACTTCGCACAGTGAATTGAAGTGTTGGAACAGACTGCTTCTCTTTCAGAGAAACGCATGTGAATTTCTGTTCAATGCTTGTAAGTAGCTTAAGGCACTTTCAAAGGAAAGTGATTTTCTCTGAAAGGACAGCATTTAGAAAGTGAAGCAACACTCCATTCACTTCGCACAGTGAATTGAAGTGTTGGAACAGACTGCTTCTCTTTCAGGGAAACGCATATGAATTTCTGTTCAATGCTTGTAAGTAGCTTAAGGCACTTTCAAAGAAAAGTGATTTTCTTTGAAAGGACAGCATTTAGAAAGTGAAGCAACACTCCATTCACTTCGCACAGTGTATTGAAGTGTTGGAACAGACTGCTTCTCTTTCAGAGAAACGCATGTGAATTTCTGTTCAATGCTTGTAAGTAGCTTAAGGCACTTTCAAAGGAAAGTGATTTTCTCTGAAAGGACAGCATTTAGAAAGTGAAGTAACACTCCATTCACTTCGCACAGTGAATTGAAGTGTTGGAACAGACTGCTTCTCTTTCAGAGAAACGCATGTGAATTTCTGTTCAATGCTTGTAAGTAGCTTAAGGCACTTTCAAAGGAAAGTGATTTTCTCTGACAGGACAGCATTTAGAAAGTGAAGCAACACTCCATTCACTTCGCACAGTGAATTGAAGTGTTGGAACAGACTGCTTCTCTTTCAGAGAAACACATGTGAATTTCTGTTCAATGCTTGTAAGTAGCTTAAGGCACTCTCAAAGGAAAGTGATTTTCTCTGAAAGGACAGCATTTAGAAAGTGAAGCCACACTCCATTCACTTCGCACAGTGAATTGAAGTGTTGGAACACACTGCTTCTCTTTCAGAGAAACGCATGTGAATTTCTGTTCAATGCTTGTAAGTAGCTTAAGGCACTTTCAAAGGAAAGTGATTTTCTCTGAAAGGACAGCATTTAGAAAGTGAAGTAACACTCCATTCACTTCGCACAGTGAATTGAAGTGTTGGAACAGACTGCTTCTCTTTCAGAGAAACGCATGTGAATTTCTGTTCAATGCTTGTAAGTAGCTTAAGGCACTTTCAAAGGAAAGTGATTTTCTCTGAAAGGACAGCATTTAGAAAGTGTAGCAACACTCCATTCACTTCGCACAGTGAATTGAAGTGTTGGAACAGACTGCTTCTCTTTCAGAGAAACGGATGTGAGTTTTTTGTGAAAGCTTGTAAGTAACTTAAGGCACTTTCAAAGGAAAGAGATTTTCTCTGAAAGGACAGCATTTAGAAAGTGAAGCAACACTCCATTCACTTCGCACAGTGAATTGAAGTGTTGGAACAGACTGCTTCTCTTTCAGAGAAACGCATGTGAATTTCTGTTGAGTGCTTGTAAGTAGCTTAAGGCACTTTCAAAGGAAAGTGATTTTCTCTGAAAGGATAGCATTTAGAAAGTGAAGCAACACTCCATTCACTTCGCACAGTGAATTGAAGTGTTGGAACAGACTGCTTCTCTTTCAGAGAAATGGATGTGAGTTTTTTTTTAGTGCTTGTAAGTAGCTTAAGGCACTTTCAAAGAAAGTGATTTTCTCTGAAAGGACAGCATTTAGAAAGCGAAGCAACACTCCATTCACTTCGCACAGTGAATTGAAGTGTTGGAACAGACTGCTTCTCTTTCAGAGAAACGGATGTGAGTTTTTTGTGAATGCTTGTAAGTAGCTTAAGGCACTTTCAAAGGAAAGTGATTTTCTCTGAAAGGACAACATTTATAAAGTGAAGCAACTCTCCATTCACTTCGCACAGTGAATTGAAGTGTTGGAACAGACTGCTTCTCTTTCAGAGAAACGCATGTGAATTTCTGTTGAATGCTTGTAAGTAGCTTAAGGCACTTTCAAAGGAAAGTGATTTTCTCTGAAAGGACAGCATTTAGAAAGTGAAGCAACACTCCATTCACTTCGCACAGTGAATTAAAGTGTTGGAACAGACTGCTTCTCTTTCAGAGAAACGGATGTGAGTTTTTTGTGAAAGCTTGTAAGAAGCTTAAGGCACTTTCAAAGGAAAGTGATTTTCTCTGAAAGGACAGCATGTAGAAAGTGAAGCAACACTCCATTCACTTCGCACAGTGAATTGAAGTGTTGGAACAGACTGCTTCTCTTTCAGAGAAACGCATGTGAATTTCTGTTCAATGCTTGTAAGTAGCTTAAGGCACTTTCAAAGGAAAGTGATTTTCTCTGAAAGGACAGCATTTAGAAAGTGAAGCAACACTCCATTCACTTCGCACAGTGAATTGAAGTGTTGGAACAGACTGCTTCTCTTTCAGAGAAATGGATGTGAGTTTTTTGTGAAAGATTGTAAGTAGCTTAAGGCACTTTCAAAGGAAAGTGATTTTCTCTGAAAGGACAGCATTTAGAAAGTGAAGCAACACTCCATTCACTTCGCACAGTGAATTGAAGTGTTGGAACAGACTGCTTCTCTTTCAGAGAAACGCATGTGAATTTCTGTTCAATGCTTGTAAGTAGCTTAAGGCACTTTCAAAGGAAAGTGATTTTCTCTGACAGGACATGATTTCGAAAGTGAAGCAACACTCCATTCACTTCGCACAGTGAATTGAAGTGTTGGAAGAGACTGCTTCTCTTTCAGAGAAACGGATGTGTGTTTTTTGTGAAAGCATGTAAGTAGCTTATGGCACTTTCAAAGGAAAGTGATTTTCTCTGACAGGACAGCATTTAGAAAGTGAAGCAACACTCCATTCACTTCGCGCTGTGAATTGAAGTGTTGGAACAGACTGCTTCTCTTTCAGAGAAACGCATGTGAATTTCTGTTCAATGCTTGTAAGAAGCTTAATGCACTTTCAAAGGAAAGTGATTTTCTCTGACAGGACAGCATTTAGAAAGTGAAGCAACACTCCATTCACTTCGCACAGTGAATTGAAGTGTTGGAACAGACTGCTTCTCTTTCAGAGAAACGCATGTGAATTTCTGTTCAATGCTTGTAAGTAGCTTAAGGCACTTTCAAAGGAAAGTGATTTTCTCTGAAAGGACAGCATTTAGAAAGTGAAGCAACACTCCATTCACTTCGCACAGTGAATTGAAGTGTTGGAACAGACTGCTTCTCTTTCAGGGAAACGCATATGAATTTCTGTTCAATGCTTGTAAGTAGCTTAAGGCACTTTCAAAGAAAAGTGATTTTCTTTGAAAGGACAGCATTTAGAAAGTGAAGCAACACTCCATTCACTTCGCACAGTGTATTGAAGTGTTGGAACAGACTGCTTCTCTTTCAGAGAAACGCATGTGAATTTCTGTTCAATGCTTGTAAGTAGCTTAAGGCACTTTCAAAGGAAAGTGATTTTCTCTGACAGGACAGCATTTAGAAAGTGAAGCAACACTCCATTCACTTCGCACAGTGAATTGAAGTGTTGGAACAGACTGCTTCTCTTTCAGAGAAACACATGTGAATTTCTGTTCAATGCTTGTAAGTAGCTTAAGGCACTCTCAAAGGAAAGTGATTTTCTCTGAAAGGACAGCATTTAGAAAGTGTAGCAACACTCCATTCACTTCGCACAGTGAATTGAAGTGTTGGAACAGACTGCTTCTCTTTCAGAGAAACGGATGTGAGTTTTTTGTGAAAGCTTGTAAGTAACTAAGGCACTTTCAAAGGAAAGAGATTTTCTCTGAAAGGACAGCATTTAGAAAGTGAAGCAACACTCCATTCACTTCGCACAGTGAATTGAAGTGTTGGAACAGACTGCTTCTCTTTCAGAGAAACGCATGTGAATTTCTGTTGAGTGCTTGTAAGTAGCTTAAGGCACTTTCAAAGGAAAGTGATTTTCTCTGAAAGGATAGCATTTAGAAAGTGAAGCAACACTCCATTCACTTCGCACAGTGAATTGAAGTGTTGGAACAGACTGCTTCTCTTTCAGAGAAACGGATGTGAGTTTTTTGTGAAGGATTGTAAGTAACTTAAGGCACTTTCAAAGGAAAGTGATTTTCTCTGAAAGGACAGCATTTAGAAAGTGAAGCAACACTCCATTCACTTCGCACAGTGAATTGAAGTGTTGGAACAGACTGCTTCTCTTTCAGAGAAACGCATGTGAATTTCTGTTCAATGCTTGTAAGTAGCTTAAGGCACTTTCAAAGGAAAGTGATTTTCTCTGAAAGGACAGCATTTAGAAAGTGAAGTAACACTCCATTCACTTCGCACAGTGAATTGAAGTGTTGGAACAGACTGCTTCTCTTTCAGAGAAACGCATGTGAATTTCTGTTCAATGCTTGTAAGTAGCTTAAGGCACTTTCAAAGGAAAGTGATTTTCTCTGAAAGGACAGCATTTAGAAAGTGTAGCAACACTCCATTCACTTCGCACAGTGAATTGAAGTGTTGGAACAGACTGCTTCTCTTTCAGAGAAACGGATGTGAGTTTTTTGTGAAAGCTTGTAAGTAACTTAAGGCACTTTCAAAGGAAAGAGATTTTCTCTGAAAGGACAGCATTTAGAAAGTGAAGCAACACTCCATTCACTTCGCACAGTGAATTGAAGTGTTGGAACAGACTGCTTCTCTTTCAGAGAAACGCATGTGAATTTCTGTTGAGTGCTTGTAAGTAGCTTAAGGCACTTTCAAAGAAAAGTGATTTTCTCTGAAAGGATAGCATTTAGAAAGTGAAGCAACACTCCATTCACTTCGCACAGTGAATTGAAGTGTTGGAACAGACTGCTTCTCTTTCAGAGAAACGGATGTGAGTTTTTTGTGAGTGCTTGTAAGTAGCTTAAGGCACTTTCAAAGGAAAGTGATTTTCTCTGAAAGGACAGCATTTAGAAAGTGAAGCAACACTCCATTCACTTCGCACAGTGAATTGAAGTGTTGGAACAGACTGCTTCTCTTTCAGAGAAACGGATGTGAGTTTTTTGTGAATGCTTTTAAGTAGCTTAAGGCACTTTCAAAGGAAAGTGATTTTCTCTGAAAGGACAACATTTATAAAGTGAAGCAACTCTCCATTCACTTCGCACAGTGAATTGAAGTGTTGGAACAGACTGCTTCTCTTTCAGAGAAACGCATGTGAATTTCTGTTGAATGCTTGTAAGTAGCTTAAGGCACTTTCAAAGGAAAGTGATTTTCTCTGAAAGGACAGCATTTAGAAAGTGAAGCAACACTCCATTCACTTCGCACAGTGAATTAAAGTGTTGGAACAGACTGCTTCTCTTTCAGAGAAACGGATGTGAGTTTTTTGTGAAAGCTTGTAAGAAGCTTAAGGCACTTTCAAAGGAAAGTGATTTTCTCTGAAAGGACAGCATGTAGAAAGTGAAGCAACACTCCATTCACTTCGCACAGTGAATTGAAGTGTTGGAACAGACTGCTTCTCTTTCAGAGAAACGCATGTGAATTTCTGTTCAATGCTTGTAAGTAGCTTAAGGCACTTTCAAAGGAAAGTGATTTTCTCTGAAAGGACAGCATTTAGAAAGTGAAGCAACACTCCATTCACTTCGCACAGTGAATTGAAGTGTTGGAACAGACTGCTTCTCTTTCAGAGAAACGGATGTGAGTTTTTTGTGAAAGATTGTAAGTAGCTTAAGGCACTTTCAAAGGAAAGTGATTTTCTCTGAAAGGACAGCATTTAGAAAGTGAAGCAACACTCCATTCACTTCGCACAGTGAATTGAAGTGTTGGAACAGACTGCTTCTCTTTCAGAGAAACGCATGTGAATTTCTGTTCAATGCTTGTAAGTAGCTTAAGGCACTTTCAAAGGAAAGTGATTTTCTCTGACAGGACATGATGTCGAAAGTGAAGCAACACTCCATTCACTTCGCACAGTGAATTGAAGTGTTGGAACAGACTGCTTCTCTTTCAGAGAAACTGATGTGTGTTTTTTGTGAAAGCATGTAAGTAGCTTATGGCACTTTCAAAGGAAAGTGATTTTCTCTGACAGGACAGCATTTAGAAAGTGAAGCAACACTCCATTCACTTCGCACAGTGAATTGAAGTGTTGGAACATACTGCTTCTCTTTCAGAGAAACGCATGTGAATTTCTGTTCAATGCTTGTAAGTAGCTTAAGGCACTTTCAAAGGAAAGTGATTTTCTCTGAAAGGACAGCATTTAGAAAGTGAAGCAACACTCCATTCACTTCGCACAGTGAATTGAAGTGTTGGAACAGACTGCTTCTCTTTCAGAGAAACGGATGTGAGTTTTTTGTGAAAGATTGTAAGTAGCTTAAGGCACTTTCAAAGGAAAGTGATTTTCTCTGAAAGGACAGCATTTAGAAAGTGAAGCAACACTCCATTCACTTCGCACAGTGAATTGAAATGTTGGAACAGACTGCTTCTCTTTCAGAGAAACGCATGTGAATTTCTGTTGAATGCTTGTAAGTAGCTTAAGGCACTTTCAAAAAAAAGTGATTTTCTCTGACAGGACATGATTTAGAAAGTGAAGCAACACTCCATTCACTTCGCACAGTGAATTGAAGTGTTGGAACAGACTGCTTCTCTTTCAGAGAAACGCATGTGAATTTCTGTTCAATGCTTGTAAGTAGCTTAAGGCACTTTCAAAGGAAAGTGATTTTCTCTGAAAGGACAGCATTTAGAAAGTGAAGTAACACTCCATTCACTTCGCTCAGTGAATTGAAGTGTTGGAACAGACTGCTTCTCTTTCAGAGAAACGCATGTGAATTTCTGTTCAATGCTTGTAAGTAGCTTAAGGCACTTTCAAAGGAAAGTGATTTTCTCTGAAAGGACAGCATTTAGAAAGTGTAGCAACACTCCATTCACTTCGCACAGTGAATTGAAGTGTTGGAACAGACTGCTTCTCTTTCAGAGAAACGGATGTGAGTTTTTTGTGAAAGCTTGTAAGTAACTTAAGGCACTTTCAAAGGAAAGAGATTTTCTCTGAAAGGACAGCATTTAGAAAGTGAAGCAACACTCCATTCACTTCGCACAGTGAATTGAAGTGTTGGAACAGACTGCTTCTCTTTCAGAGAAACGCATGTGAATTTCTGTTGAGTGCTTGTAAGTAGCTTAAGGCACTTTCAAAGGAAAGTGATTTTCTCTGAAAGGATAGCATTTAGAAAGTGAAGCAACACTCCATTCACTTCGCACAGTGAATTGAAGTGTTGGAACAGACTGCTTCTCTTTCAGAGAAACGGATGTGAGTTTTTGGTGAGTGCTTGTAAGTAGCTTAAGGCACTTTCAAAGGAAAGTGATTTTCTCTGAAAGGACAGCATTTAGAAAGTGAAGCAACACTCCATTCACTTCGCACAGTGAATTGAAGTGTTGGAACAGACTGCTTCTCTTTCAGAGAAACGGATGTGAGTTTTTTGTGAATGCTTGTAAGTAGCTTAAGGCACTTTCAAAGGAAAGTGATTTTCTCTGAAAGGACAACATTTATAAAGTGAAGCAACTCTCCATTCACTTTGCACAGTGAATTGAAGTGTTGGAACAGACTGCTTCTCTTTCAGAGAAACGCATGTGAATTTCTGTTGAATGCTTGTAAGTAGCTTAAGGCACTTTCAAAGGAAAGTGATTTTCTCTGAAAGGACAGCATTTAGAAAGTGAAGCAACACTCCATTCACTTCGCACAGTGAATTAAAGTGTTGGAACAGACTGCTTCTCTTTCAGAGAAACGGATGTGAGTTTTTTGTCAAAGCTTGTAAGAAGCTTAAGGCACTTTCAAAGGAAAGTGATTTTCTCTGAAAGGACAGCATGTAGAAAGTGAAGCAACACTCCATTCACTTCGCACAGTGAATTGAAGTGTTGGAACAGACTGCTTCTCTTTCAGGGAAACGCATGTGAATTTCTGTTCAATGCTTGTAAGTAGCTTAAGGCACTTTCAAAGGAAAGTGATTTTCTCTGAAAGGACAGCATTTAGAAAGTGAAGCAACACTCCATTCACTTCGCACAGTGAATTGAAGTGTTGGAACAGACTGCTTCTCTTTCAGAGAAACGGATGTGAGTTTTTTGTGAAAGATTGTAAGTAGCTTAAGGCACTTTCAAAGGAAAGTGATTTTCTCTGAAAGGACAGCATTTAGAAAGTGAAGCAACACTCCATTCACTTCGCACAGTGAATTGAAGTGTTGGAACAGACTGCTTCTCTTTCAGAGAAACGCATGTGAATTTCTGTTCAATGCTTGTAAGTAGCTTAAGGCACTTTCAAAGGAAAGTGATTTTCTCTGACAGGACATGATTTCGAAAGTGAAGCAACACTCCATTCACTTCGCACAGTGAATTGAAGTGTTGGAAGAGACTGCTTCTCTTTCAGAGAAACGGATGTGTGTTTTTTGTGAAAGCATGTAAGTAGCTTAAGGCACTTTCAAAGGAAAGTGATTTTCTCTGACAGGACAGCATTTAGAAAGTGAAGCAACACTCCATTCACTTCGCACAGTGAATTGAAGTGTTGGAACAGACTGCTTCTCTTTCAGAGAAACGCATGTGAATTTCTGTTCAATGCTTGTAAGTAGCTTAAGGCACTTTCAAAGGAAAGTGATTTTCTCTGAAAGGACAGCATTTAGAAAGTGAAGCAACACTCCATTCACTTCGCACAGTGAATTGAAGTGTTGGAACAGACTGCTTCTCTTTCAGAGAAACGGATGTGAGTTTTTTGTGAAAGATTGTAAGTAACTTAAGGCACTTTCAAAGGAAAGTGATTTTCTCTGAAAGGACAGCATTTAGAAAGTGAAGCAACACTCCATTCACTTCGCACAGTGAATTGAAGTGTTGGAACAGACTGCTTCTCTTTCAGAGAAACGCATGTGAATTTCTGTTGAATGCTTGTAAGTAGCTTAAGGCACTTTCAAAAAAAAGTGATTTTCTCTGACAGGACATGATTTAGAAAGTGAAGCAACACTCCATTCACTTCGCACAGTGAATTGAAGTGTTGGAACAGACTGCTTCTCTTTCAGAGAAACGCATGTGAATTTCTGTTCAATGCTTGTAAGTAGCTTAAGGCACTTTCAAAGGAAAGTGATTTTCTCTGAAAGGACAGCATTTAGAAAGTGAAGTAACACTCCATTCACTTCGCACAGTGAATTGAAGTGTTGGAACAGACTGCTTCTCTTTCAGAGAAACGCATGTGAATTTCTGTTCAATGCTTGTAAGTAGCTTAAGGCACTTTCAAAGGAAAGTGATTTTCTCTGAAAGGACAGCATTTAGAAAGTGTAGCAACACTCCATTCACTTCGCACAGTGAATTGAAGTGTTGGAACAGACTGCTTCTCTTTCAGAGAAACGGATGTGAGTTTTTTGTGAAAGCTTGTAAGTAACTTAAGGCACTTTCAAAGGAAAGAGATTTTCTCTGAAAGGACAGCATTTAGAAAGTGAAGGAACACTCCATTCACTTAGCACAGTGAATTGAAGTGTTGGAACAGACTGCTTCTCTTTCAGAGAAACGCATGTGAATTTCTGTTGAGTGCTTGTAAGTAGCTTAAGGCACTTTCAAAGAAAAGTGATTTTAGCTGAAAGGATAGCATTTAGAAAGTGAAGCAACACTCCATTCACTTCGCACAGTGAATTGAAGTGTTGGAACAGACTGCTTCTCTTTCAGAGAAACGGATGTGAGTTTTTTGTGAGTGCTTGTAAGTAGCTTAAGGCACTTTCAAAGGAAAGTGATTTTCTCTGAAAGGACAGCATTTAGAAAGTGAAGCAACACTCCATTCACGTCGCACAGTGAATTGAAGTGTTGGAACAGACTGCTTCTCTTTCAGAGAAACGGATGTGAGTTTTTTGTGAATGCTTGTAAGTAGCTTAAGGCACTTTCAAAGGAAAGTGATTTTCTCTGAAAGGACAACATTTATAAAGTGAAGCAACTCTCCATTCACTTCGCACAGTGAATTGAAGTGTTGGAACAGACTGCTTCTCTTTCAGAGAAACGCATGTGAATTTCTGTTGAATGCTTGTAAGTAGCTTAAGGCACTTTCAAAGGAAAGTGATTTTCTCTGAAAGGACAGCATTTAGAAAGTGAAGCAACACTCCATTCACTTCGCACAGTGAATTAAAGTGTTGGAACAGACTGCTTCTCTTTCAGAGAAACGGATGTGAGTTTTTTGTGAAAGCTTGTAAGAAGCTTAAGGCACTTTCAAAGGAAAGTGATTTTCTCTGAAAGGACAGCATGTAGAAAGTGAAGCAACACTCCATTCACTTCGCACAGTGAATTGAAGTGTTGGAACAGACTGCTTCTCTTTCAG
Source organism: Myodes glareolus (assembly GCF_982192425.1). Taxonomy (NCBI): domain Eukaryota; kingdom Metazoa; phylum Chordata; class Mammalia; order Rodentia; family Cricetidae; genus Myodes; species Myodes glareolus. The sequence goes on from NW_028263285.1 coordinate 124,251, forward strand.
AGAAACGCATGTGAATTTCTGTTGAATGCTTGTAAGTAGCTTAAGGCACTTTCAAAGGAAAGTGATTTTCTCTGAAAGGACAGCATTTAGAAAGTGAAGCAACACTCCATTCACTTCGCACAGTGAATTGAAGTGTTGGAACAGACTGCTTCTCTTTCAGAGAAACGGATGTGAGTTTTTTGTGAAAGATTGTAAGTAGCTTAAGGCACTTTCAAAGGAAAGTGATTTTCTCTGAAAGGACAGCATTTAGAAAGTGAAGCAACACTCCATTCACTTCGCACAGTGAATTGAAGTGTTGGAACAGACTGCTTCTCTTTCAGAGAAACGCATGTGAATTTCTGTTCAATGCTTGTAAGTAGCTTAAGGCACTTTCAAAGGAAAGTGATTTTCTCTGACAGGACATGATTTCGAAAGTGAAGCAACACTCCATTCACTTCGCACAGTGAATTGAAGTGTTGGAAGAGACTGCTTCTCTTTCAGAGAAACGGATGTGTGTTTTTTGTGAAAGCATGTAAGTAGCTTATGGCACTTTCAAAGGAAAGTGATTTTCTCTGACAGGACAGCATTTAGAAAGTGAAGCAACACTCCATTCACTTCGCACAGTGAATTGAAGTGTTGGAACAGACTGCTTCTCTTTCAGAGAAACGCATGTGAATTTCTGTTCAATGCTTGTAAGTAGCTTAAGGCACTTTCAAAGGAAAGTGATTTTCTCTGAAAGGACAGCATTTAGAAAGTGAAGCAACACTCCATTCACTTCGCACAGTGAATTGAAGTGTTGGAACAGACTGCTTCTCTTTCAGAGAAACGGATGTGAGTTTTTTGTGAAAGATTGTAAGTAGCTTAAGGCACTTTCAAAGGAAAGTGATTTTCTCTGAAAGGACAGCATTTAGAAAGTGAAGCAACACTCCATTCACTTCGCACAGTGAATTGAAATGTTGGAACAGACTGCTTCTCTTTCAGAGAAACGCATGTGAATTTCTGTTGAATGCTTGTAAGTAGCTTAAGGCACTTTCAAAAAAAAGTGATTTTCTCTGACAGGACATGATTTAGAAAGTGAAGCAACACTCCATTCACTTCGCACAGTGAATTGAAGTGTTGGAACAGACTGCTTCTCTTTCAGAGAAACGCATGTGAATTTCTGTTCAATGCTTGTAAGTAGCTTAAGGCACTTTCAAAGGAAAGTGATTTTCTCTGAAAGGACAGCATTTAGAAAGTGAAGTAACACTCCATTCACTTCGCTCAGTGAATTGAAGTGTTGGAACAGACTGCTTCTCTTTCAGAGAAACGCATGTGAATTTCTGTTCAATGCTTGTAAGTAGCTTAAGGCACTTTCAAAGGAAAGTGATTTTCTCTGAAAGGACAGCATTTAGAAAGTGTAGCAACACTCCATTCACTTCGCACAGTGAATTGAAGTGTTGGAACAGACTGCTTCTCTTTCAGAGAAACGGATGTGAGTTTTTTGTGAAAGCTTGTAAGTAACTTAAGGCACTTTCAAAGGAAAGAGATTTTCTCTGAAAGGACAGCATTTAGAAAGTGAAGCAACACTCCATTCACTTCGCACAGTGAATTGAAGTGTTGGAACAGACTGCTTCTCTTTCAGAGAAACGCATGTGAATTTCTGTTGAGTGCTTGTAAGTAGCTTAAGGCACTTTCAAAGGAAAGTGATTTTCTCTGAAAGGATAGCATTTAGAAAGTGAAGCAACACTCCATTCACTTCGCACAGTGAATTGAAGTGTTGGAACAGACTGCTTCTCTTTCAGAGAAACGGATGTGAGTTTTTTGTGAGTGCTTGTAAGTAGCTTAAGGCACTTTCAAAGGAAAGTGATTTTCTCTGAAAGGACAGCATTTAGAAAGTGAAGCAACACTCCATTCACTTCGCACAGTGAATTGAAGTGTTGGAACAGACTGCTTCTCTTTCAGAGAAACGGATGTGAGTTTTTTGTGAATGCTTGTAAGTAGCTTAAGGCACTTTCAAAGGAAAGTGATTTTCTCTGAAAGGACAACATTTATAAAGTGAAGCAACTCTCCATTCACTTCGCACAGTGAATTGAAGTGTTGGAACAGACTGCTTCTCTTTCAGAGAAACGCATGTGAATTTCTGTTGAATGCTTGTAAGTAGCTTAAGGCACTTTCAAAGGAAAGTGATTTTCTCTGAAAGGACAGCATTTAGAAAGTGAAGCAACACTCCATTCACTTCGCACAGTGAATTAAAGTGTTGGAACAGACTGCTTCTCTTTCAGAGAAACGGATGTGAGTTTTTTGTGAAAGCTTGTAAGAAGCTTAAGGCACTTTCAAAGGAAAGTGATTTTCTCTGAAAGGACAGCATGTAGAAAGTGAAGCAACACTCCATTCACTTCGCACAGTGAATTGAAGTGTTGGAACAGACTGCTTCTCTTTCAGGGAAACGCATGTGAATTTCTGTTCAATGCTTGTAAGTAGCTTAAGGCACTTTCAAAGGAAAGTGATTTTCTCTGAAAGGACAGCATTTAGAAAGTGAAGCAACACTCCATTCACTTCGCACAGTGAATTGAAGTGTTGGAACAGACTGCTTCTCTTTCAGAGAAACGGATGTGAGTTTTTTGTGAAAGATTGTAAGTAGCTTAAGGCACTTTCAAAGGAAAGTGATTTTCTCCGAAAGGACAGCATTTAGAAAGTGAAGCAACACTCCATTCACTTCGCACAGTGAATTGAAGTGTTGGAACAGACTGCTTCTCTTTCAGAGAAACGCATGTGAATTTCTGTTCAATGCTTGTAAGTAGCTTAAGGCACTTTCAAAGGAAAGTGATTTTCTCTGACAGGACATGATTTCGAAAGTGAAGCAACACTCCATTCACTTCGCACAGTGAATTGATGTGTTGGAACAGACTGCTTCTCTTTCAGAGAAACGGATGTGTGTTTTTTGTGAAAGCATGTAAGTAGCTTATGGCACTTTCAAAGGAAAGTGATTTTCTCTGACAGGACAGCATTTAGAAAGTGAAGCAACACTCCATTCACTTCGCACAGTGAATTGAAGTGTTGGAACAGACTGCTTCTCTTTCAGAGAAACGCATGTGAATTTCTGTTCAATGCTTGTAAGTAGCTTAAGGCACTTTCAAAGGAAAGTGATTTTCTCTGAAAGGACAGCATTTAGAAAGTGAAGCAACACTCCATTCACTTCGCACAGTGAATTGAAGTGTTGGAACAGACTGCTTCTCTTTCAGAGAAACGGATGTGAGTTTTTTGTGAAAGATTGTAAGTAGCTTAAGGCACTTTCAAAGGAAAGTGATTTTCTCTGAAAGGACAGCATTAGAAAGTGAAGCAACACTCCATTCACTTCGCACAGTGAATTGAAATGTTGGAACAGACTGCTTCTCTTTCAGAGAAACGCATGTGAATTTCTGTTGAATGCTTGTAAGTAGCTTAAGGCACTTTCAAAAAAAAGTGATTTTCTCTGACAGGACATGATTTAGAAAGTGAAGCAACACTCCATTCACTTCGCACAGTGAATTGAAGTGTTGGAACAGACTGCTTCTCTTTCAGAGAAACGCATGTGAATTTCTGTTCAATGCTTGTAAGTAGCTTAAGGCACTTTCAAAGGAAAGTGATTTTCTCTGAAAGGACAGCATTTAGAAAGTGAAGTAACACTCCATTCACTTCGCTCAGTGAATTGAAGTGTTGGAACAGACTGCTTCTCTTTCAGAGAAACGCATGTGAATTTCTGTTCAATGCTTGTAAGTAGCTTAAGGCACTTTCAAAGGAAAGTGATTTTCTCTGAAAGGACAGCATTTAGAAAGTGTAGCAACACTCCATTCACTTCGCACAGTGAATTGAAGTGTTGGAACAGACTGCTTCTCTTTCAGAGAAACGGATGTGAGTTTTTTGTGAAAGCTTGTAAGTAACTTAAGGCACTTTCAAAGGAAAGAGATTTTCTCTGAAAGGACAGCATTTAGAAAGTGAAGCAACACTCCATTCACTTCGCACAGTGAATTGAAGTGTTGGAACAGACTGCTTCTCTTTCAGAGAAACGCATGTGAATTTCTGTTGAGTGCTTGTAAGTAGCTTAAGGCACTTTCAAAGGAAAGTGATTTTCTCTGAAAGGATAGCATTTAGAAAGTGAAGCAACACTCCATTCACTTCGCACAGTGAATTGAAGTGTTGGAACAGACTGCTTCTCTTTCAGAGAAACGGATGTGAGTTTTTTGTGAGTGCTTGTAAGTAGCTTAAGGCACTTTCAAAGGAAAGTGATTTTCTCTGAAAGGACAGCATTTAGAAAGTGAAGCAACACTCCATTCACTTCGCACAGTGAATTGAAGTGTTGGAACAGACTGCTTCTCTTTCAGAGAAACGGATGTGAGTTTTTTGTGAATGCTTGTAAGTAGCTTAAGGCACTTTCAAAGGAAAGTGATTTTCTCTGAAAGGACAACATTTATAAAGTGAAGCAACTCTCCATTCACTTCGCACAGTAAATTGAAGTGTTGGAACAGACTGCTTCTCTTTCAGAGAAACGCATGTGAATTTCTGTTGAATGCTTGTAAGTAGCTTAAGGCACTTTCAAAGGAAAGTGATTTTCTCTGAAAGGACAGCATTTAGAAAGTGAAGCAACACTCCATTCACTTCGCACAGTGAATTAAAGTGTTGGAACAGACTGCTTCTCTTTCAGAGAAACGGATGTGAGTTTTTTGTGAAAGCTTGTAAGAAGCTTAAGGCACTTTCAAAGGAAAGTGATTTTCTCTGAAAGGACAGCATGTAGAAAGTGAAGCAACACTCCATTCACTTCGCACAGTGAATTGAAGTGTTGGAACAGACTGCTTCTCTTTCAGGGAAACGCATGTGAATTTCTGTTCAATGCTTGTAAGTAGCTTAAGGCACTTTCAAAGGAAAGTGATTTTCTCTGAAAGGACAGCATTTAGAAAGTGAAGCAACACTCCATTCACTTCGCACAGTGAATTGAAGTGTTGGAACAGACTGCTTCTCTTTCAGAGAAACGGATGTGAGTTTTTTGTGAAAGATTGTAAGTAGCTTAAGGCACTTTCAAAGGAAAGTGATTTTCTCTGAAAGGACAGCATTTAGAAAGTGAAGCAACACTCCATTCACTTCGCACAGTGAATTGAAATGTTGGAACAGACTGCTTCTCTTTCAGAGAAACGCATGTGAATTTCTGTTCAATGCTTGTAAGTAGCTTAAGGCACTTTCAAAGGAAAGTGATTTTCTCTGACAGGACATGATTTCGAAAGTGAAGCAACACTCCATTCACTTCGCACAGTGAATTGAAGTGTTGGAACAGACTGCTTCTCTTTCAGAGAAACGGATGTGAGTTTTTTGTGAAAGCTTGTAAGTAGCTTATGGCACTTTCAAAGGAAAGTGATTTTCTCTGACAGGACAGCATTTAGAAAGTGAAGCAACACTCCATTCACTTAGCACAGTGAATTGAAGTGTTGGAACAGACTGCTTCTCTTTCAGAGAAACGGATGTGAGTTTTTTGTGAAAGCTTGTAAGTAGCTTAAGGCACTTTCAAAGGAAAGTGATTTTCTCTGACAGGACAGCATTTAGAAAGTGAAGCAACACTCCATTCACTTCGCACAGTGAATTGAAGTGTTGGAACAGACTGCTTCTCTTTCAGAGAAACGCATGTGAATTTCTGTTCAATGCTTGTAAGTAGCTTAAGGCACTTTCAAAGGAAAGTGATTTTCTCTGAAAGGACAGCATTTAGAAAGTGAAGCAACACTCCATTCACTTCGCACAGTGAATTGAAGTGTTGGAACAGACTGCTGCTCTTTCAGAGAAACGGATGTGAGTTTTTTGTGAAAGCTTGTAAGTAGCTTAAGGCACTTTCAAAGGAAAGTGATTTTCTCTGACAGGACAGCATTTAGAAAGTGAAGCAACACTCCATTCACTTCGCACCGTGAATTGAAGTGTTGGAACAGACTGCTTCTCTTTCAGAGAAACGCATGTGAATTTCTGTTCAATGCTTGTAAGTAGCTTAAGGCACTTTCAAAGGAAAGTGATTATCTCTGACAAGACAGCATTTAGAAAGTGAAGCAACACTCCATTCACTTCGCACAGTGAATTGAAGTGTTGGAACAGACTGCTTCTCTTTCAGAGAAACGGATGTGAGTTTTTTGTGAAAGATTGTAAGTAGCTTAAGGCACTTTCAAAGGAAAGTGATTTTCTCTGAAAGGACAGCATTTAGAAAGTGAAGCAACACTCCATTCACTTCGCACAGTGAATTGAAATGTTGGAACAGACTGCTTCTCTTTCAGAGAAACGCATGTGAATTTCTGTTCAATGCTTGTAAGTAGCTTAAGGCACTTTCAAAGGAAAGTGATTTTCTCTGACAGGACATGATTTCGAAAGTGAAGCAACACTCCATTCACTTCGCACAGTGAATTGAAGTGTTGGAACAGACTGCTTCTCTTTCAGAGAAACGGATGTGAGTTTTTTGTGAAAGCTTGTAAGTAGCTTATGGCACTTTCAAAGGAAAGTGATTTTCTCTGACAGGACAGCATTTAGAAAGTGAAGCAACACTCCATTCACTTAGCACAGTGAATTGAAGTGTTGGAACAGACTGCTTCTCTTTCAGAGAAACGGATGTGAGTTTTTTGTGAAAGCTTGTAAGTAGCTTAAGGCACTTTCAAAGGAAAGTGATTTTCTCTGACAGGACAGCATTTAGAAAGTGAAGCAACACTCCATTCACTTCGCACAGTGAATTGAAGTGTTGGAACAGACTGCTTCTCTTTCAGAGAAACGCATGTGAATTTCTGTTCAATGCTTGTAAGTAGCTTAAGGCACTTTCAAAGGAAAGTGATTTTCTCTGAAAGGACAGCATTTAGAAAGTGAAGCAACACTCCATTCACTTCGCACAGTGAATTGAAGTGTTGGAACAGACTGCTGCTCTTTCAGAGAAACGGATGTGAGTTTTTTGTGAAAGCTTGTAAGTAGCTTAAGGCACTTTCAAAGGAAAGTGATTTTCTCTGACAGGACAGCATTTAGAAAGTGAAGCAACACTCCATTCACTTCGCACCGTGAATTGAAGTGTTGGAACAGACTGCTTCTCTTTCAGAGAAACGCATGTGAATTTCTGTTCAATGCTTGTAAGTAGCTTAAGGCACTTTCAAAGGAAAGTGATTATCTCTGACAAGACAGCATTTAGAAAGTGAAGCAACACTCCATTCACTTCGCACAGTGAATTGAAGTGTTGGAACAGACTGCTTCTCTTTCAGGGAAACGCATGCGAATTTCTGTTCAATGCTTGTAAGTAGCTTAAGGCACTTTCAAAGGAAAGTGATTTTCTTTGAAAGGACAGCATTTAGAAAGTGAAGCAACACTCCATTCACTTCGCACAGTGAATTGAAGTGTTGGAACAGACTGCTTCTCTTTCAGAGAAACGCATGTGAATTTCTGTTCAATGCTTGTAAGTAGCTTAAGGCACTTTCAAAGGAAAGTGATTTTCTCTGAAAGGACAGCATTTAGAAAGTGAAGTAACACTCCATTCACTTCGCACAGTGAATTGAAGTGTTGGAACAGACTGCTTCTCTTTCAGAGAAACGCATGTGAATTTCTGTTCAATGCTTGTAAGTAGCTTAAGGCACTTTCAAAGGAAAGTGATTTTCTCTGAAAGGACAGCATTTAGAAAGTGTAGCAACACTCCATTCACTTCGCACAGTGAATTGAAGTGTTGGAACAGACTGCTTCTCTTTCAGAGAAACGCATGTGAATTTCTGTTGAGTGCTTGTAAGTAGCTTAAGGCACTTTCAAAGGAAAGTGATTTTCTCTGAAAGGACAGCATTTAGAAAGTGAAGCAACACTCCATTCACTTCGCACAGTGAATTGAAGTGTTGGAACAGACTGCTTCTCTTTCAGAGAAACGGATGTGAGTTTTTTGTGAAAGCTTGTAAGTAGCTTAAGGCACTTTCAAAGGAAAGTGATTTTCTCTGAAAGGACAGCATTTAGAAAGTGAAGCAACACTCCATTCAGTTCGCACAGTGAATTGAAGTGTTAGAACAGACTGCTTCTCTTTCAGAGAAACGGATGTGAGTTTTTTTGTGAATGCTTGTAAGTAGCTTAAGGCACTTTCAAAGGAAAGTGATTTTCTCTGAAAGGACAGCATTTATAAAGTGAAGCAACACTCCATTCACTTCGCACAGTGAATTGAAGTGTTGGAACAGACTGCTTCTCTTTCAGAGAAACGCATGTGAATTTCTGTTCAATGCTTGTAAGTAGCTTAAGGCACTTTCAAAGGAAAGTGATTTTCTTTGAAAGGACAGCATTTAGAAAGTGAAGTAACACGCCATTCACTTCGCACAGTGAATTGAAGTGTTGGAACAGACTGCTTCTCTTTCAGAGAAACGCATGTGAATTTCTGTTCAATGCTTGTAAGTAGCTTAAGGCACTTTCAAAGGAAAGTGATTTTCTCTGAAAGGACAGCATTTAGAAAGTGTAGCAACACTCCATTCACTTCGCACAGTGAATTGAAGTGTTGGAACAGACTGCTTCTCTTTCAGAGAAACGCATGTGAATTTCTGTTGAGTGCTTGTAAGTAGCTTAAGGCACTTTCAAAGGAAAGTGATTTTCTCTGAAAGGACAGCATTTAGAAAGTGAAGCAACACTCCATTCACTTCGCACAGTGAATTGAAGTGTTGGAACAGACTGCTTCTCTTTCAGAGAAACGGATGTGAGTTTTTTGTGAAAGCTTGTAAGTAGCTTAAGGCACTTTCAAAGGAAAGTGATTTTCTCTGAAAGGACAGCATTTAGAAAGTGAAGCAACACTCCATTCAGTTCGCACAGTGAATTGAAGTGTTAGAACAGACTGCTTCTCTTTCAGAGAAACGGATGTGAGTTTTTTTGTGAATGCTTGTAAGTAGCTTAAGGCACTTTCAAAGGAAAGTGATTTTCTCTGAAAGGACAGTATTTATAAAGTGAAGCAACTCTCCATTCACTTCGCACAGTGAATTGAAGTGTTGGAACAGACTGCTTCTCTTTCAGAGAAACGCATGTGAATTTCTGTTGAATGCTTGTAAGTAGCTTAAGGCACTTTCAAAGGAAAGTGATTTTCTCTGAAAGGACAGCATTTAGAAAGTGAAGCAACACTCCATTCACTTCGCACAGTGAATTAAAGTGTTGGAACAGACTGCTTCTCTTTCAGAGAAACGGATGTGAGTTTTTTGTGAAAGCTTGTAAGTAGCTTAAGGCACTTTCAAAGGAAAGTGATTTTCTCTGAAAGGACAGCATGTAGAAAGTGAAGCAACACTCCATTCACTTCGCACAGTGAATTGAAGTGTTGGAACAGACTGCTTCTCTTTCAGAGAAACGGATGTGTGTTTTTTGTGAAAGCTTGTAAGTAGCTTATGGCTCTTTCAAAGGAAAGTGATTTTCTCTGACAGGACAGCATTTAGAAAGTGAAGCAACACTCCATTCACGTCGCACAGTGAATTGAAGTGTTGGAACAGACTGCTTCTCTTTCAGAGAAACGCATGTGAATTTCTGTTCAATGCTTGTAAGTAGCTTAAAGCACTTTCAAAGGAAAGTGATTTTCTCTGAAAGGACAGCATTTAGAAAGTGAAGCAACACTCCATTCACTTCGCACAGTGAATTGAAGTGTTGGAACAGACTGCTTCTCTTTCAGGGAAACGCATGTGAATTTCTGTTCAATGCTTGTAAGTAGCTTAAGGCACTTTCAAAGGAAAGTGATTTTCTCTGAAAGGACAGCATTTAGAAAGTGAAGCAACACTCCATTCACGTCGCACAGTGAATTGAAGTGTTGGAACAGACTGCTTCTCTTTCAGAGAAACGCATGTGAATTTCTGTTGAATGCTTGTAAGTAGCTTAAGGCACTTTCAAAGGAAAGTGATTTTCTCTGAAAGGACAGCATTTAGAAAGTGAAGCAACACTCCATTCACGTCGCACAGTGAAATGAAGTGTTGGAACAGACTGCTTCTCTTTCAGAGAAACGCATGTGAATTTCTGTTGAATGCTTGTAAGTAGCTTAAGGCACTTTCAAAGGAAAGTGATTTTCTCTGAAAGGACAGCATTTAGAAAATGAAGCAACACTCCATTCACTTCGCACAGTGAATTGAAGTGTTGGAACAGACTGCTTCTCTTTCAGGGAAACGCATGTGAATTTCGTTGAATGCTTGTAAGTAGCTTAAGGCACTTTCAAAGGAAAGTGATTTTCTCTGAAAGGACAGCATTTAGAAAGTGAAGCAACACTCCATTCACGTCGCACAGTGAATTGAAGTGTTGGAACAGACTGCTTCTCTTTCAGAGAAACGCATGTGAATTTCTGTTGAATGCTTGTATGTAGCTTAAGGCACTTTCAAAGGAAAGTGATTTTCTCTGAAAGGACAGCATTTAGAAAGTGAAGGAACACTCCATTCACTTAGCACAGTGAATTGAAGTGTTGGAACAGACTGCTTCTCTTTCAGAGAAACGGATGTGAGTTTTTTGTGAAAGCTTGTAAGTAGCTTAAGGCACTTTCAAAGGAAAGTGATTTTCTCTGACAGGACAGCATTTAGAAAGTGAAGCAACACTCCATTCACTTCGCACAGTGAATTGAAGTGTTGGAACAGACTGCTTCTCTTTCAGAGAAACGCATGTGAATTTCTGTTCAATGCTTGTAAGTAGCTTAAGGCACTTTCAAAGGAAAGTGATTTTCTCTGAAAGGACAGCATTTAGAAAGTGAAGCAACACTCCATTCACTTCGCACAGTGAATTGAAGTGTTGGAACAGACTGCTTCTCTTTCAGAGAAACGGATGTGTGTTTTTTGTGAAAGCTTGTAAGTAGCTTAAGGCACTTTCAAAGGAAAGTGATTTTCTCTGACAGGACAGCATTTAGAAAGTGAAGCAACACTCCATTCACTTCGCACAGTGAATTGAAGTGTTGTAACAGACTGCTTCTCTTTCAGAGAAACGCATGTGAATTTCTGTTCAATGCTTGTAAGTAGCTTAAGGCACTTTCAAAGGAAAGTGATTTTCTCTGAAAGGACAGCATTTAGAAAGTGAAGCAACACTCCATTCACTTCGCACAGTGAATTGAAGTGTTGGAACAGACTGCTTCTCTTTCAGGGAAACGCATGTGAATTTCTGTTGAATGCTTGTAAGTAGCTTAAGGCACTTTCAAAGGAAAGTGATTTTCTTTGAAAGGACAGCATTTAGAAAGTGAAGCAACACTCCATTCACTTCGCACAGTGTATTGAAGTGTTGGAACAGACTGCTTCTCTTTCAGAGAAACGCATGTGAATTTCTGTTCAATGCTTGTAAGTAGCTTAAGGCACTTTCAAAGGAAAGTGATTTTCTTTGAAAGGACAGCATTTAGAAAGTGAAGTAACACTCCATTCACTTCGCACAGTGAATTGAAGTGTTGGAACAGACTGCTTCTCTTTCAGAGAAACGCATGTGAATTTCTGTTCAATGCTTGTAAGTAGCTTAAGGCACTTTCAAAGGAAAGTGATTTTCTCTGACAGGACAGCATTTAGAAAGTGAAGCAACACTCCATTCACTTCGCACAGTGAATTGAAGTGTTGGAACAGACTGCTTCTCTTTCAGGGAAACGCATGTGAATTTCTGTTCAATGCTTGTAAGTAGCTTAAGGCACTTTCAAAGGAAAGTGATTTTCTTTGAAAGGACAGCATTTAGAAAGTGAAGCAACACTCCATTCACTTCGCACAGTGTATTGAAGTGTTGGAAAAGACTGCTTCTCTTTCAGAGAAACGCATGTGAATTTCTGTTGAATGCTTGTAAGTAGCTTAAGGCACTTTCAAAGGAAAGTGATTTTCTCTGAAAGGACAGCATTTAGAAAGTGAAGTAACACTCCATTCACTTCGCACAGTGAATTGAAGTGTTGGAACAGACTGCTTCTCTTTCAGAGAAACGCATGTGAATTTCTGTTCAATGCTTGTAAGTAGCTTAAGGCACTTTCAAAGGAAAGTGATTTTCTCTGACAGGACAGCATTTAGAAAGTGAAGCAACACTCCATTCACTTCGCACAGTGAATTGAAGTGTTGGAACAGACTGCTTCTCTTTCAGAGAAACGCATGTGAATTTCTGTTCAATGCTTGTAAGTAGCTTAAGGCACTTTCAAAGGAAAGTGATTTTCTCTGAAAGGACAGCATTTAGAAAGTGAAGCCACACTCCATTCACTTCGCACAGTGAATTGAAGTGTTGGAACAGACTGCTTCTCTTTCAGAGAAACGGATGTGAGTTTTTTGTGAAAGCTTGTAAGTAGCTTAAGGCACTTTCAAAGGAAAGTGATTTTCTCTGACAGGACAGCATTTAGAAAGTGAAGCAACACTCCATTCACTTCGCACCGTAAATTGAAGTGTTGGAACAGACTGCTTCTCTTTCAGAGAAACGCATGTGAATTTCTGTTCAATGCTTGTAAGTAGCTTAAGGCACTTTCAAAGGAAAGTGATTTTCTCTGAAAGGACAGCATTTAGAAAGTGAAGCAACACTCCATTCACTTCGCACAGTGAATTGAAGTGTTGGAACAGACTGCTTCTCTTTCAGGGAAACGCATGCGAATTTCTGTTCAATGCTTGTAAGTAGCTTAAGGCACTTTCAAAGGAAAGTGATTTTCTTTCAAAGGACAGCATTTAGAAAGTGAAGCAACACTCCATTCACTTCGCACAGTGAATTGAAGTGTTGGAACAGACTGCTTCTCTTTCAGAGAAACGCATGTGAATTTCTGTTCAATGCTTGTAAGTAGCTTAAGGCACTTTCAAAGGAAAGTGATTTTCTCTGAAAGGACAGCATTTAGAAAGTGAAGTAACACTCCATTCACTTCGCACAGTGAATTGAAGTGTTGGAACAGACTGCTTCTCTTTCAGAGAAACGCATGTGAATTTCTGTTCAATGTTTGTAAGTAGCTTAAGGCACTTTCAAAGGAAAGTGATTTTCTCTGAAAGGACAGCATTTAGAAAGTGTAGCAACACTCCATTCACTTCGCACAGTGAATTGAAGTGTTGGAACAGACTGCTTCTCTTTCAGAGAAACGGATGTGAGTTTTTTGTGAGTGCTTGTAAGTAGCTTAAGGCACTTTCAAAGGAAAGTGATTTTCTCTGAAAGGACAGCATTTAGAAAGTGAAGCAACACTCCATTCACTTCGCACAGTGAATTGAAGTGTTGGAACAGACTGCTTCTCTTTCAGAGAAACGGATGTGTGTTTTTTGTGAAAGCTTGTAAGTAGCTTATGGCACTTTCAAAGGAAAGTGATTTTCTCTGACAGGACAGCATTTAGAAAGTGAAGCAACACTCCATTCACATCGCACAGTGAATTGAAGTGTTGGAACAGACTGCTTCTCTTTCAGAGAAACGCATGTGAATTTCTGTTCAATGCTTGTAAGTAGCTTAAGGCACTTTCAAAGGAAAGTGATTTTCTCTGAAAGGACAGCATTTAGAAAGTGAAGCAACACTACATTCACTTCGCACAGTGAATTGAAGTGTTGGAACAGACTGCTTCTCTTTCAGGGAAACGCATGTGAATTTCTGTTCAATGCTTGTAAGTAGCTTAAGGCACTTTCAAAGGAAAGTGATTTTCTCTGAAAGGACAGCATTTAGAAAGTGAAGCAACACTCCATTCACGTCGCACAGTGAATTGAAGTGTTGGAACAGACTGCTTCTCTTTCAGAGAAACGCATGTGAATTTCTGTTGAATGCTTGTAAGTAGCTTAAGGCACTTTCAAAGGAAAGTGATTTTCTTTGAAAGGACAGCATTTAGAAAGTGAAGCAACACTCCATTCACGTCGCACAGTGAATTGAAGTGTTGGAACAGACTGCTTCTCTTTCAGAGAAACGCATGTGAATTTCTGTTGAATGCTTGTAAGTAGCTTAAGGCACTTTCAAAGGAAAGTGATTTTCTCTGAAAGGACAGCATTTAGAAAGTGAAGCAACACTCCATTCACTTCGCACAGTGAATTGAAGTGTTGGAACAGACTGCTTCTCTTTCAGGGAAATGCATGTGAATTTCTGTTGAATGCTTGTAAGTAGCTTAAGGCACTTTCAAAGGAAAGTGATTTTCTCTGAAAGGACAGCATTTAGAAAGTGAAGCAACACTCCATTCACGTCGCACAGTTAATTGAAGTGTTGGAACAGACTGCTTCTCTTTCAGAGAAACGCATGTGAATTTCTGTTGAATGCTTGTATGTAGCTTAAGGCACTTTCAAAGGAATGTGATTTTCTCTGAAAGGACAGCATTTAGAAAGTGAAGCAACAGTCCATTCACTTAGCACAGTGAATTGAAGTGTTGGAACAGACTGCTTCTCTTTCAGAGAAACGGATGTGAGTTTTTTGTGAAAGCTTGTAAGTAGCTTAAGGCACTTTCAAAGGAAAGTGATTTTCTCTGAAAGGACAGCATTTAGAAAGTGAAGCAACACTCCATTCACTTCGCACAGTGAATTGAAGTGTTGGAACAGACTGCTTCTCTTTCAGAGAAACGGATGTGAGTTTTTTGTGAAAGCTTGTAAGTAGCTTAAGGCACTTTCAAAGGAAAGTGATTTTCTCTGACAGGACAGCATTTAGAAAGTGAAGCAACACTCCAATCACTTCGCACAGTGAATTGAAGTGTTGGAACAGACTGCTTCTCTTTCAGAGAAACGCATGTGAATTTCTGTTCAATGCTTGTAAGTAGCTTAAGGCACTTTCAAAGGAAAGTGATTTTCTCTGAAAGGACAGAATTTAGAAAGTGAAGCAACACTCCATTCACTTCGCACAGTGAATTGAAGTGTTGGAACAGACTGCTTCTCTTTCAGGGAAACACATGTGAATTTCTGTTCAATGATTGTAAGTAGCTTAAGGCACTTTCAAAAGAAAGTGATTTTCTTTGAAAGGACAGCATTTAGAAAGTGAAGCAACACTCCATTCACTTCGCACAGAGTATTGAAGTGTTGGAACAGACTGCTTCTCTTTCAGAGAAACGCATGTGAATTTCTGTTCAATGCTTGTAAGTAGCTTAAGGCACTTTCAAAGGAAAGTGATTTTCTCTGAAAGGACAGCATTTAGAAAGTGAAGTAACACTCCATTCACTTCGCACAGTGAATTGAAGTGTTGGAACAGACTGCTTCTCTTTCAGAGAAACGCATGTGAATTTCTGTTCAATGCTTGTAAGTAGCTTAAGGCACTTTCAAAGGAAAGTGATTTTCTCTGACAGGACAGCATTTAGAAAGTGAAGCAACACTCCATTCACTTCGCACAGTGAATTGAAGTGTTGGAACAGACTGCTTCTCTTTCAGAGAAACGCATGTGAATTTCTGTTCAATGCTTGTAAGTAGCTTAAGGCACTTTCAAAGGAAAGTGATTTTCTCTGAAAGGACAGCATTTAGAAAGTGAAGCCACACTCCATTCACTTCGCACAGTGAATTGAAGTGTTGGAACAGACTGCTTCTCTTTCAGAGAAACGGATGTGATTTTTTTGTGAAAGCTTGTAAGTAGCTTAAGGCACTTTCAAAGGAAAGTGATTTTCTCTGACAGGACAGCATTTAGAAAGTGAAGCAACTCTCCATTCACTTCGCACAGTGAATTGAAGTGTTGGAACAGACTGCTTCTCTTTCAGAGAAACGCATGTGAATTTCTGTTGAATGCTTGTAAGTAGCTTAAGGCACTTTCAAAGGAAAGTGATTTTCTCTGAAAGGACAGCATTTAGAAAGTGAAGCAACACTCCATTCACTTCGCACAGTGAATTAAAGTGTTGGAACAGACTGCTTCTCTTTCAGAGAAACGGATGTGAGTTTTTTGTGAAAGCTTGTAAGAAGCTTAAGGCACTTTCAAAGGAAAGTGATTTTCTCTGAAAGGACAGCATGTAGAAAGTGAAGCAACACTCCATTCACTTCGCACAGTGAATTGAAGTGTTGGAACAGACTGCTTCTCTTTCAGAGAAACGCATGTGAATTTCTGTTCAATGCTTGTAAGTAGCTTAAGGCACTTTCAAAGGAAAGTGATTTTCTCTGAAAGGACAGCATTTAGAAAGTGAAGCAACACTCCATTCACTTCGCACAGTGAATTGAAGTGTTGGAACAGACTGCTTCTCTTTCAGAGAAATGGATGTGAGTTTTTTGTGAAAGATTGTAAGTAGCTTAAGGCACTTTCAAAGGAAAGTGATTTTCTCTGAAAGGACAGCATTTAGAAAGTGAAGCAACACTCCATTCACTTCGCACAGTGAATTGAAGTGTTGGAACAGACTGCTTCTCTTTCAGAGAAACGCATGTGAATTTCTGTTCAATGCTTGTAAGTAGCTTAAGGCACTTTCAAAGGAAAGTGATTTTCTCTGACAGGACATGATTTCGAAAGTGAAGCAACACTCCATTCACTTCGCACAGTGAATTGAAGTGTTGGAAGAGACTGCTTCTCTTTCAGAGAAACGGATGTGTGTTTTTTGTGAAAGCATGTAAGTAGCTTATGGCACTTTCAAAGGAAAGTGATTTTCTCTGACAGGACAGCATTTAGAAAGTGAAGCAACACTCCATTCACTTCGCGCTGTGAATTGAAGTGTTGGAACAGACTGCTTCTCTTTCAGAGAAACGCATGTGAATTTCTGTTCAATGCTTGTAAGAAGCTTAATGCACTTTCAAAGGAAAGTGATTTTCTCTGACAGGACAGCATTTAGAAAGTGAAGCAACACTCCATTCACTTCGCACAGTGAATTGAAGTGTTGGAACAGACTGCTTCTCTTTCAGAGAAACGCATGTGAATTTCTGTTCAATGCTTGTAAGTAGCTTAAGGCACTTTCAAAGGAAAGTGATTTTCTCTGAAAGGACAGCATTTAGAAAGTGAAGCAACACTCCATTCACTTCGCACAGTGAATTGAAGTGTTGGAACAGACTGCTTCTCTTTCAGGGAAACGCATATGAATTTCTGTTCAATGCTTGTAAGTAGCTTAAGGCACTTTCAAAGAAAAGTGATTTTCTTTGAAAGGACAGCATTTAGAAAGTGAAGCAACACTCCATTCACTTCGCACAGTGTATTGAAGTGTTGGAACAGACTGCTTCTCTTTCAGAGAAACGCATGTGAATTTCTGTTCAATGCTTGTAAGTAGCTTAAGGCACTTTCAAAGGAAAGTGATTTTCTCTGACAGGACAGCATTTAGAAAGTGAAGCAACACTCCATTCACTTCGCACAGTGAATTGAAGTGTTGGAACAGACTGCTTCTCTTTCAGAGAAACACATGTGAATTTCTGTTCAATGCTTGTAAGTAGCTTAAGGCACTCTCAAAGGAAAGTGATTTTCTCTGAAAGGACAGCATTTAGAAAGTGAAGCCACACTCCATTCACTTCGCACAGTGAATTGAAGTGTTGGAACACACTGCTTCTCTTTCAGAGAAACGCATGTGAATTTCTGTTCAATGCTTGTAAGTAGCTTAAGGCACTTTCAAAGGAAAGTGATTTTCTCTGAAAGGACAGCATTTAGAAAGTGAAGTAACACTCCATTCACTTCGCACAGTGAATTGAAGTGTTGGAACAGACTGCTTCTCTTTCAGAGAAACGCATGTGAATTTCTGTTCAATGCTTGTAAGTAGCTTAAGGCACTTTCAAAGGAAAGTGATTTTCTCTGAAAGGACAGCATTTAGAAAGTGTAGCAACACTCCATTCACTTCGCACAGTGAATTGAAGTGTTGGAACAGACTGCTTCTCTTTCAGAGAAACGGATGTGAGTTTTTTGTGAAAGCTTGTAAGTAACTTAAGGCACTTTCAAAGGAAAGAGATTTTCTCTGAAAGGACAGCATTTAGAAAGTGAAGCAACACTCCATTCACTTCGCACAGTGAATTGAAGTGTTGGAACAGACTGCTTCTCTTTCAGAGAAACGCATGTGAATTTCTGTTGAGTGCTTGTAAGTAGCTTAAGGCACTTTCAAAGGAAAGTGATTTTCTCTGAAAGGATAGCATTTAGAAAGTGAAGCAACACTCCATTCACTTCGCACAGTGAATTGAAGTGTTGGAACAGACTGCTTCTCTTTCAGAGAAACGGATGTGAGTTTTTTGTGAAGGATTGTAAGTAACTTAAGGCACTTTCAAAGGAAAGTGATTTTCTCTGAAAGGACAGCATTTAGAAAGTGAAGCAACACTCCATTCACTTCGCACAGTGAATTGAAGTGTTGGAACAGACTGCTTCTCTTTCAGAGAAACGCATGTGAATTTCTGTTCAATGCTTGTAAGTAGCTTAAGGCACTTTCAAAGGAAAGTGATTTTCTCTGAAAGGACAGCATTTAGAAAGTGAAGTAACACTCCATTCACTTCGCACAGTGAATTGAAGTGTTGGAACAGACTGCTTCTCTTTCAGAGAAACGCATGTGAATTTCTGTTCAATGCTTGTAAGTAGCTTAAGGCACTTTCAAAGGAAAGTGATTTTCTCTGAAAGGACAGCATTTAGAAAGTGTAGCAACACTCCATTCACTTCGCACAGTGAATTGAAGTGTTGGAACAGACTGCTTCTCTTTCAGAGAAACGGATGTGAGTTTTTTGTGAAAGCTTGTAAGTAACTTAAGGCACTTTCAAAGGAAAGAGATTTTCTCTGAAAGGACAGCATTTAGAAAGTGAAGCAACACTCCATTCACTTCGCACAGTGAATTGAAGTGTTGGAACAGACTGCTTCTCTTTCAGAGAAACGCATGTGAATTTCTGTTGAGTGCTTGTAAGTAGCTTAAGGCACTTTCAAAGAAAAGTGATTTTCTCTGAAAGGATAGCATTTAGAAAGTGAAGCAACACTCCATTCACTTCGCACAGTGAATTGAAGTGTTGGAACAGACTGCTTCTCTTTCAGAGAAACGGATGTGAGTTTTTTGTGAGTGCTTGTAAGTAGCTTAAGGCACTTTCAAAGGAAAGTGATTTTCTCTGAAAGGACAGCATTTAGAAAGTGAAGCAACACTCCATTCACTTCGCACAGTGAATTGAAGTGTTGGAACAGACTGCTTCTCTTTCAGAGAAACGGATGTGAGTTTTTTGTGAATGCTTTTAAGTAGCTTAAGGCACTTTCAAAGGAAAGTGATTTTCTCTGAAAGGACAACATTTATAAAGTGAAGCAACTCTCCATTCACTTCGCACAGTGAATTGAAGTGTTGGAACAGACTGCTTCTCTTTCAGAGAAACGCATGTGAATTTCTGTTGAATGCTTGTAAGTAGCTTAAGGCACTTTCAAAGGAAAGTGATTTTCTCTGAAAGGACAGCATTTAGTAAGTGAAGCAACACTCCATTCACTTCGCACAGTGAATTAAAGTGTTGGAACAGACTGCTTCTCTTTCAGAGAAACGGATGTGAGTTTTTTGTGAAAGCTTGTAAGAAGCTTAAGGCACTTTCAAAGGAAAGTGATTTTCTCTGAAAGGACAGCATGTAGAAAGTGAAGCAACACTCCATTCACTTCGCACAGTGAATTGAAGTGTTGGAACAGACTGCTTCTCTTTCAGAGAAACGCATGTGAATTTCTGTTCAATGCTTGTAAGTAGCTTAAGGCACTTTCAAAGGAAAGTGATTTTCTCTGAAAGGACAGCATTTAGAAAGTGAAGCAACACTCCATTCACTTCGCACAGTGAATTGAAGTGTTGGAACAGACTGCTTCTCTTTCAGAGAAACGGATGTGAGTTTTTTGTGAAAGATTGTAAGTAGCTTAAGGCACTTTCAAAGGAAAGTGATTTTCTCTGAAAGGACAGCATTTAGAAAGTGAAGCAACACTCCATTCACTTCGCACAGTGAATTGAAGTGTTGGAACAGACTGCTTCTCTTTCAGAGAAACGCATGTGAATTTCTGTTCAATGCTTGTAAGTAGCTTAAGGCACTTTCAAAGGAAAGTGATTTTCTCTGACAGGACATGATTTCGAAAGTGAAGCAACACTCCATTCACTTCGCACAGTGAATTGAAGTGTTGGAACAGACTGCTTCTCTTTCAGAGAAACGGATGTGTGTTTTTTGTGAAAGCATGTAAGTAGCTTATGGCACTTTCAAAGGAAAGTGATTTTCTCTGACAGGACAGCATTTAGAAAGTGAAGCAACACTCCATTCACTTCGCACAGTGAATTGAAGTGTTGGAACATACTGCTTCTCTTTCAGAGAAACGCATGTGAATTTCTGTTCAATGCTTGTAAGTAGCTTAAGGCACTTTCAAAGGAAAGTGATTTTCTCTGAAAGGACAGCATTTAGAAAGTGAAGCAACACTCCATTCACTTCGCACAGTGAATTGAAGTGTTGGAACAGACTGCTTCTCTTTCAGAGAAACGGATGTGAGTTTTTTGTGAAAGATTGTAAGTAGCTTAAGGCACTTTCAAAGGAAAGTGATTTTCTCTGAAAGGACAGCATTTAGAAAGTGAAGCAACACTCCATTCACTTCGCACAGTGAATTGAAATGTTGGAACAGACTGCTTCTCTTTCAGAGAAACGCATGTGAATTTCTGTTGAATGCTTGTAAGTAGCTTAAGGCACTTTCAAAAAAAAGTGATTTTCTCTGACAGGACATGATTTAGAAAGTGAAGCAACACTCCATTCACTTCGCACAGTGAATTGAAGTGTTGGAACAGACTGCTTCTCTTTCAGAGAAACGCATGTGAATTTCTGTTCAATGCTTGTAAGTAGCTTAAGGCACTTTCAAAGGAAAGTGATTTTCTCTGAAAGGACAGCATTTAGAAAGTGAAGTAACACTCCATTCACTTCGCTCAGTGAATTGAAGTGTTGGAACAGACTGCTTCTCTTTCAGAGAAACGCATGTGAATTTCTGTTCAATGCTTGTAAGTAGCTTAAGGCACTTTCAAAGGAAAGTGATTTTCTCTGAAAGGACAGCATTTAGAAAGTGTAGCAACACTCCATTCACTTCGCACAGTGAATTGAAGTGTTGGAACAGACTGCTTCTCTTTCAGAGAAACGGATGTGAGTTTTTTGTGAAAGCTTGTAAGTAACTTAAGGCACTTTCAAAGGAAAGAGATTTTCTCTGAAAGGACAGCATTTAGAAAGTGAAGCAACACTCCATTCACTTCGCACAGTGAATTGAAGTGTTGGAACAGACTGCTTCTCTTTCAGAGAAACGCATGTGAATTTCTGTTGAGTGCTTGTAAGTAGCTTAAGGCACTTTCAAAGGAAAGTGATTTTCTCTGAAAGGATAGCATTTAGAAAGTGAAGCAACACTCCATTCACTTCGCACAGTGAATTGAAGTGTTGGAACAGACTGCTTCTCTTTCAGAGAAACGGATGTGAGTTTTTTGTGAGTGCTTGTAAGTAGCTTAAGGCACTTTCAAAGGAAAGTGATTTTCTCTGAAAGGACAGCATTTAGAAAGTGAAGCAACACTCCATTCACTTCGCACAGTGAATTGAAGTGTTGGAACAGACTGCTTCTCTTTCAGAGAAACGGATGTGAGTTTTTTGTGAATGCTTGTAAGTAGCTTAAGGCACTTTCAAAGGAAAGTGATTTTCTCTGAAAGGACAACATTTATAAAGTGAAGCAACTCTCCATTCACTTCGCACAGTGAATTGAAGTGTTGGAACAGACTGCTTCTCTTTCAGAGAAACGCATGTGAATTTCTGTTGAATGCTTGTAAGTAGCTTAAGGCACTTTCAAAGGAAAGTGATTTTCTCTGAAAGGACAGCATTTAGAAAGTGAAGCAACACTCCATTCACTTCGCACAGTGAATTAAAGTGTTGGAACAGACTGCTTCTCTTTCAGAGAAACGGATGTGAGTTTTTTGTGAAAGCTTGTAAGAAGCTTAAGGCACTTTCAAAGGAAAGTGATTTTCTCTGAAAGGACAGCATGTAGAAAGTGAAGCAACACTCCATTCACTTCGCACAGTGAATTGAAGTGTTGGAACAGACTGCTTCTCTTTCAGGGAAACGCATGTGAATTTCTGTTCAATGCTTGTAAGTAGCTTAAGGCACTTTCAAAGGAAAGTGATTTTCTCTGAAAGGACAGCATTTAGAAAGTGAAGCAACACTCCATTCACTTCGCACAGTGAATTGAAGTGTTGGAACAGACTGCTTCTCTTTCAGAGAAACGGATGTGAGTTTTTTGTGAAAGATTGTAAGTAGCTTAAGGCACTTTCAAAGGAAAGTGATTTTCTCTGAAAGGACAGCATTTAGAAAGTGAAGCAACACTCCATTCACTTCGCACAGTGAATTGAAGTGTTGGAACAGACTGCTTCTCTTTCAGAGAAACGCATGTGAATTTCTGTTCAATGCTTGTAAGTAGCTTAAGGCACTTTCAAAGGAAAGTGATTTTCTCTGACAGGACATGATTTCGAAAGTGAAGCAACACTCCATTCACTTCGCACAGTGAATTGAAGTGTTGGAAGAGACTGCTTCTCTTTCAGAGAAACGGATGTGTGTTTTTTGTGAAAGCATGTAAGTAGCTTATGGCACTTTCAAAGGAAAGTGATTTTCTCTGACAGGACAGCATTTAGAAAGTGAAGCAACACTCCATTCACTTCGCACAGTGAATTGAAGTGTTGGAACAGACTGCTTCTCTTTCAGAGAAACGCATGTGAATTTCTGTTCAATGCTTGTAAGTAGCTTAAGGCACTTTCAAAGGAAAGTGATTTTCTCTGAAAGGACAGCATTTAGAAAGTGAAGCAACACTCCATTCACTTCGCACAGTGAATTGAAGTGTTGGAACAGACTGCTTCTCTTTCTGAGAAACGGATGTGAGTTTTTTGTGAAAGATTGTAAGTAACTTAAGGCACTTTCAAAGGAAAGTGATTTTCTCTGAAAGGACAGCATTTAGAAAGTGAAGCAACACTCCATTCACTTCGCACAGTGAATTGAAGTGTTGGAACAGACTGCTTCTCTTTCAGAGAAACGCATGTGAATTTCTGTTGAATGCTTGTAAGTAGCTTAAGGCACTTTCAAAAAAAAGTGATTTTCTCTGACAGGACATGATTTAGAAAGTGAAGCAACACTCCATTCACTTCGCACAGTGAATTGAAGTGTTGGAACAGACTGCTTCTCTTTCAGAGAAACGCATGTGAATTTCTGTTCAATGCTTGTAAGTAGCTTAAGGCACTTTCAAAGGAAAGTGATTTTCTCTGAAAGGACAGCATTTAGAAAGTGAAGTAACACTCCATTCACTTCGCACAGTGAATTGAAGTGTTGGAACAGACTGCTTCTCTTTCAGAGAAACGCATGTGAATTTCTGTTCAATGCTTGTAAGTAGCTTAAGGCACTTTCAAAGGAAAGTGATTTTCTCTGAAAGGACAGCATTTAGAAAGTGTAGCAACACTCCATTCACTTCGCACAGTGAATTGAAGTGTTGGAACAGACTGCTTCTCTTTCAGAGAAACGGATGTGAGTTTTTTGTGAAAGCTTGTAAGTAACTTAAGGCACTTTCAAAGGAAAGAGATTTTCTCTGAAAGGACAGCATTTAGAAAGTGAAGGAACACTCCATTCACTTAGCACAGTGAATTGAAGTGTTGGAACAGACTGCTTCTCTTTCAGAGAAACGCATGTGAATTTCTGTTGAGTGCTTGTAAGTAGCTTAAGGCACTTTCAAAGGAAAGTGATTTTCTCTGAAAGGATAGCATTTAGAAAGTGAAGCAACACTCCATTCACTTCGCACAGTGAATTGAAGTGTTGGAACAGACTGCTTCTCTTTCAGAGAAACGGATGTGAGTTTTTTGTGAGTGCTTGTAAGTAGCTTAAGGCACTTTCAAAGGAAAGTGATTTTCTCTGAAAGGACAGCATTTAGAAAGTGAAGCAACACTCCATTCACTTCGCACAGTGAATTGAAGTGTTGGAACAGACTGCTTCTCTTTCAGAGAAACGGATGTGAGTTTTTTGTGAATGCTTGTAAGTAGCTTAAGGCACTTTCAAAGGAAAGTGATTTTCTCTGAAAGGACAACATTTATAAAGTGAAGCAACTCTCCATTCACTTCGCACAGTGAATTGAAGTGTTGGAACAGACTGCTTCTCTTTCAGAGAAACGCATGTGAATTTCTGTTGAATGCTTGTAAGTAGCTTAAGGCACTTTCAAAGGAAAGTGATTTTCTCTGAAAGGACAGCATTTAGAAAGTGAAGCAACACTCCATTCACTTCGCACAGTGAATTAAAGTGTTGGAACAGACTGCTTCTCTTTCAGAGAAACGGATGTGAGTTTTTTGTGAAAGCTTGTAAGAAGCTTAAGGCACTTTCAAAGGAAAGTGATTTTCTCTGAAAGGACAGCATGTAGAAAGTGAAGCAACACTCCATTCACTTCGCACAGTGAATTGAAGTGTTGGAACAGACTGCTTCTCTTTCAGAGAAACGCATGTGAATTTCTGTTCAATGCTTGTAAGTAGCTTAAGGCACTTTCAAAGGAAAGTGATTTTCTCTGAAAGGACAGCATTTAGAAAGTGAAGCAACACTCCATTCACTTCGCACAGTGAATTGAAGTGTTGGAACAGACTGCTTCTCTTTCAGAGAAACGGATGTGAGTTTTTTGTGAAAGATTGTAAGTAGCTTAAGGCACTTTCAAAGGAAAGTGATTTTCTCTGAAAGGACAGCATTTAGAAAGTGAAGCAACACTCCATTCACTTCGCACAGTGAATTGAAGTGTTGGAACAGACTGCTTCTCTTTCAGAGAAACGCATGTGAATTTCTGTTCAATGCTTGTAAGTAGCTTAAGGCACTTTCAAAGGAAAGTGATTTTCTCTGACAGGACATGATTTCGAAAGTGAAGCAACACTCCATTCACTTCGCACAGTGAATTGAAGTGTTGGAACAGACTGCTTCTCTTTCAGAGAAACGGATGTGTGTTTTTTGTGAAAGCATGTAAGTAGCTTATGGCACTTTCAAAGGAAAGTGATTTTCTCTGACAGGACAGCATTTAGAAAGTGAAGCAACACTCCATTCACTTCGCACAGTGAATTGAAGTGTTGGAACAGACTGCTTCTCTTTCAGAGAAACGCATGTGAATTTCTGTTCAATGCTTGTAAGTAGCTTAAGGCACTTTCAAAGGAAAGTGATTTTCTCTGAAAGGACAGCATTTAGAAAGTGAAGCAACACTCCATTCACTTCGCACAGTGAATTGAAGTGTTGGAACAGACTGCTTCTCTTTCAGAGAAACGGATGTGAGTTTCTGTTGAATGCTTGTAAGTAGCTTAAGGCACTTTCAAAAAAAAAGTGATTTTCTCTGACAGGACATGATTTAGAAAGTGAAGCAACACTCCATTCACTTCGCACAGTGAATTGAAGTGTTGGAACAGACTGCTTCTCTTTCAGAGAAACGCATGTGAATTTCTGTTCAATGCTTGTAAGTAGCTTAAGGCACTTTCAAAGGAAAGTGATTTTCTCTGAAAGGACAGCATTTAGAAAGTGAAGTAACACTCCATTCACTTCGCTCAGTGAATTGAAGTGTTGGAACAGACTGCTTCTCTTTCAGAGAAACGCATGTGAATTTCTGTTCAATGCTTGTAAGTAGCTTAAGGCACTTTCAAAGGAAAGTGATTTTCTCTGAAAGGACAGCATTTAGAAAGTGTAGCAACACTCCATTCACTTCGCACAGTGAATTGAAGTGTTGGAACAGACTGCTTCTCTTTCAGAGAAACGGATGTGAGTTTTTTGTGAAAGCTTGTAAGTAACTTAAGGCACTTTCAAAGGAAAGAGATTTTCTCTGAAAGGACAGCATTTAGAAAGTGAAGCAACACTCCATTCACTTCGCACAGTGAATTGAAGTGTTGGAACAGACTGCTTCTCTTTCAGAGAAACGCATGTGAATTTCTGTTGAGTGCTTGTAAGTAGCTTAAGGCACTTTCAAAGGAAAGTGATTTTCTCTGAAAGGATAGCATTTAGAAAGTGAAGCAACACTCCATTCACTTCGCACAGTGAATTGAAGTGTTGGAACAGACTGCTTCTCTTTCAGAGAAACGGATGTGAGTTTTTTGTGAGTGCTTGTAAGTAGCTTAAGGCACTTTCAAAGGAAAGTGATTTTCTCTGAAAGGACAGCATTTAGAAAGTGAAGCAACACTCCATTCACTTCGCACAGTGAATTGAAGTGTTGGAACAGACTGCTTCTCTTTCAGAGAAACGGATGTGAGTTTTTTGTGAATGCTTGTAAGTAGCTTAAGGCACTTTCAAAGGAAAGTGATTTTCTCTGAAAGGACAACATTTATAAAGTGAAGCAACTCTCCATTCACTTCGCACAGTAAATTGAAGTGTTGGAACAGACTGCTTCTCTTTCAGAGAAACGCATGTGAATTTCTGTTGAATGCTTGTAAGTAGCTTAAGGCACTTTCAAAGGAAAGTGATTTTCTCTGAAAGGACAGCATTTAGAAAGTGAAGCAACACTCCATTCACTTCGCACAGTGAATTAAAGTGTTGGAACAGACTGCTTCTCTTTCAGAGAAACGGATGTGAGTTTTTTGTGAAAGCTTGTAAGAAGCTTAAGGCACTTTCAAAGGAAAGTGATTTTCTCTGAAAGGACAGCATGTAGAAAGTGAAGCAACACTCCATTCACTTCGCACAGTGAATTGAAGTGTTGGAACAGACTGCTTCTCTTTCAGGGAAACGCATGTGAATTTCTGTTCAATGCTTGTAAGTAGCTTAAGGCACTTTCAAAGGAAAGTGATTTTCTCTGAAAGGACAGCATTTAGAAAGTGAAGCAACACTCCATTCACTTCGCACAGTGAATTGAAGTGTTGGAACAGACTGCTTCTCTTTCAGAGAAACGGATGTGAGTTTTTTGTGAAAGATTGTAAGTAGCTTAAGGCACTTTCAAAGGAAAGTGATTTTCTCTGAAAGGACAGCATTTAGAAAGTGAAGCAACACTCCATTCACTTCGCACAGTGAATTGAAGTGTTGGAACAGACTGCTTCTCTTTCAGAGAAACGCATGTGAATTTCTGTTCAATGCTTGTAAGTAGCTTAAGGCACTTTCAAAGGAAAGTGATTTTCTCTGACAGGACATGATTTCGAAAGTGAAGCAACACTCCATTCACTTCGCACAGTGAATTGAAGTGTTGGAACAGACTGCTTCTCTTTCAGAGAAACGGATGTGTGTTTTTTGTGAAAGCTTGTAAGTAGCTTATGGCACTTTCAAAGGAAAGTGATTTTCTCTGACAGGACAGCATTTAGAAAGTGAAGCAACACTCCATTCACTTCGCACAGTGAATTGAAGTGTTGGAACAGACTGCTTCTCTTTCAGAGAAACGCATGTGAATTTCTGTTCAATGCTTGTAAGTAGCTTAAGGCACTTTCAAAGGAAAGTGATTTTCTCTGAAAGGACAGCATTTAGAAAGTGAAGCAACACTCCATTCACTTCGCACAGTGAATTGAAGTGTTGGAACAGACTGCTTCTCTTTCAGAGAAACGGATGTGAGTTTTTTGTGAAAGATTGTAAGTAGCTTAAGGCACTTTCAAAGGAAAGTGATTTTCTCTGAAAGGACAGCATTTAGAAAGTGAAGCAACACTCCATTCACTTCGCACAGTGAATTGAAGTGTTGGAACAGACTGCTTCTCTTTCAGAGAAACGCATGTGAATTTCTGTTGAATGCTTGTAAGTAGCTTAAGGCACTTTCAAAGGAAAGTGATTTTCTCTGACAGGACATGATTTAGAAAGTGAAGCAACACTCCATTCACTTCGCAAAGTGAATTGAAGTGTTGGAACAGACTGCTTCTCTTTCAGAGAAACGGATGTGAGTTTTTTGTGAAAGCTTTTAAGTAGCTTAAGGCACTTTCAAAGGAAAGTGATTTTCTCTGACAGGACAGCATTTAGAAAGTGAAGCAACACTCCCTTCACTTCGCACAGTGAATTGAAGTGTTGGAACAGACTGCTTCTCTTTCAGAGAAACGCATGTGTATTTCTGTTCAATGCTTGTAAGTAGCTTAAGGCACTTTCAAAAGAAAGTGATTTTCTCTGAAAGGACAGCATTTAGAAAGTGAAGCAACACTCCATTCACTTCGCACAGTGAATTGAAGTGTTGGAACAGACTGCTTCTCTTTCAGGGAAACGCATGTGAATTTCTGTTTAATGCTTGTAAGTAGCTTAAGGCACTTTCAAAGGAAAGTGATTTTCTTTGAAAGGACAGCATTTAGAAAGTGAAGCAACACTCCATTCACTTCGCACAGTTAATTGAAGTGTTGGAACAGACTGCTTCTCTTTCAGAGAAACACATGTGAATTTCTGTTCAATGCTTGTAAGTAGCTTAAGGCAATTTCAAAGGAAAGTGATTTTCTCTGACAGGACAGCATTTAGAAAGTGAAGCAACACTCCATTCACTTCGCACAGTGAATTGAAGTGTTGGAACAGACTGCTTCTCTTTCAGAGAAACACATGTGAATTTCTGTTCAATGCTTGTAAGTAGCTTAAGGCACTCTCAAAGGAAAGTGATTTTCTCTGAAAGGACAGCATTTAGAAAGTGAAGCCACACTCCATTCACTTCGCACAGTGAATTGAAGTGTTGGAACAGACTGCTTCTCTTTCAGAGAAACGGATGTGAGTTTTTTGTGAAAGCTTGTAAGTAGCTTAAGGCACTTTCAAAGGAAAGTGATTTTCTCTGACAGGACAGCATTTAGAAAGTGAAGCAACACTCCATTCACTTCGCACCGTGAATTGAAGTGTTGGAACAGACTGCTTCTCTTTCAGAGAAACGCATGTGAATTTCTGTTCAATGCTTGTAAGTAGCTTAAGGCACTTTCAAAGGAAAGTGATTTTCTCTGAAAGGACAGCATGTAGAAAGTTAAGCAACACTCCATTCACTTCGCACAGTGAATTGAAGTGTTGGAACAGACTGCTTCTCTTTCAGGGAAACGCATGCGAATTTCTGTTCAATGCTTGTAAGTAGCTTAAGGCACTTTCAAAGGAGAGTGATTTTCTTTGAAAGGACAGCATTTAGAAAGTGAAGCAACACTCCATTCACTTCGCACAGTGAATTGAAGTGTTGGAACACACTGCTTCTCTTTCAGAGAAACGCATGTGAATTTCTGTTCAATGCTTGTAAGTAGCTTAAGGCACTTTCAAAGGAAAGTGATTTTCTCTGAAAGGACAGCAATTAGAAAGTGAAGTAACACTCCATTCACTTCGCACAGTGAATTGAAGTGTTGGAACAGACTGCTTCTCTTTCAGAGAAACGCATGTGAATTTCTGTTCAATGCTTGTAAGTAGCTTAAGGCACTTTCAAAGGAAAGTGATTTTCTCTGAAAGGACAGCATTTAGAAAGTGTAGCAACACTCCATTCACTTCGCACAGTGAATTGAAGTGTTGGAACAGACTGCTTCTCTTTCAGAGAAACGGATGTGAGTTTTTTGTGAAAGCTTGTAAGTAACTTAAGGCACTTTCAAAGGAAAGAGATTTTCTCTGAAAAGACAGCATTTAGAAAGTGAAGCAACACTCCATTCACTTCGCACAGTGAATTGAAGTGTTGGAACAGACTGCTTCTCTTTCAGAGAAACGCATGTGAATTTCTGTTGAGTGCTTGTAAGTAGCTTAAGGCACTTTCAAAGGAAAGTGATTTTCTCTGAAAGGATAGCATGTAGAAAGTGAAGCAACACTCCATTCACTTCGCACAGTGAATTGAAGTGTTGGAACAGACTGCTTCTCTTTCAGAGAAACGGATGTGAGTTTTTTGTGAGTGCTTGTAAGTAGCTTAAGGCACTTTCAAAGGAAAGTGATTTTCTCTGAAAGGACAGCATTTAGAAAGCGAAGCAACACTCCATTCACTTCGCACAGTGAATTGAAGTGTTGGAACAGACTGCTTCTCTTTCAGAGAAACGGATGTGAGTTTTTTGTGAATGCTTGTAAGTAGCTTAAGGCACTTTCAAAGGAAAGTGATTTTCTCTGAAAGGACAACATTTATAAAGTGAAGCAACTCTCCATTCACTTCGCACAGTGAATTGAAGTGTTGGAACAGACTGCTTCTCTTTCAGAGAAACGCATGTGAATTTCTGTTGAATGCTTGTAAGTAGCTAAAGGCACTTTCAAAGGAAAGTGATTTTCTCTGAAAGGACAGCATTTAGAAAGTGAAGCAACACTCCATTCACTTCGCACAGTGAATTAAAGTGTTGGAACAGACTGCTTCTCTTTCAGAGAAACGGATGTGAGTTTTTTGTGAAAGCTTGTAAGAAGCTTAAGGCACTTTCAAAGGAAAGTGATTTTCTCTGAAAGGACAGCATGTAGAAAGTGAAGCAACACTCCATTCACTTCGCACAGTGAATTGAAGTGTTGGAACAGACTGCTTCTCTTTCAGAGAAACGCATGTGAATTTCTGTTCAATGCTTGTAAGTAGCTTAAGGCACTTTCAAAGGAAAGTGATTTTCTCTGAAAGGACAGCATTTAGAAAGTGAAGCAACACTCCATTCACTTCGCACAGTGAACTGAAGTGTTGGAACAGACTGCTTCTCTTTCAGAGAAATGGATGTGAGTTTTTTGTGAAAGATTGTAAGTAGCTTAAGGCACTTTCAAAGGAAAGTGATTTTCTCTGAAAGGACAGCATTTAGAAAGTGAAGCAACACTCCATTCACTTCGCACAGTGAATTGAAGTGTTGGAACAGACTGCTTCTCTTTCAGAGAAACGCATGTGAATTTCTGTTCAATGCTTGTAAGTAGCTTAAGGCACTTTCAAAGGAAAGTGATTTTCTCTGACAGGACATGATTTCGAAAGTGAAGCAACACTCCATTCACTTCGCACAGTGAATTGAAGTGTTGGAAGAGACTGCTTCTCTTTCAGAGAAACGGATGTGTGTTTTTTGTGAAAGCATGTAAGTAGCTTATGGCACTTTCAAAGGAAAGTGATTTTCTCTGACAGGACAGCATTTAGAAAGTGAAGCAACACTCCATTCACTTCACACAGTGAATTGAAGTGTTGGAACAGACTGCTTCTCTTTCAGAGAAACGCATGTGAATTTCTGTTCAATGCTTGTAAGTAGCTTAAGGCACTTTCAAAGGAAAGTGATTTTCTCTGAAAGGACAGCATTTAGAAAGTGAAGCAACACTCCATTCACTTCGCACAGTGAATTGAAGTGTTGGAACAGACTGCTTCTCTTTCAGAGAAACGCATGTGAATTTCTGTTCAATGCTTGTAAGTAGCTTAAGGCACTTTCAAAGGAAAGTGATTTTCTCTGAAAGGACAGCATTTAGAAAGTGAAGTAACACTCCATTCACTTCGCACAGTGAATTGAAGTGTTGGAACAGACTGCTTCTCTTTCAGAGAAACGCATGTGAATTTCTGTTCAATGCTTGTAAGTAGCTTAAGGCACTTTCAAAGGAAAGTGATTTTCTCTGAAAGGACAGCATTTAGAAAGTGTAGCAACACTCCATTCACTTCGCACAGTGAATTGAAGTGTTGGAACAGACTGCTTCTCTTTCAGAGAAACGGATGTGAGTTTTTTGTGAAAGCTTGTAAGTAACTTAAGGCACTTTCAAAGGAAAGAGATTTTCTCTGAAAGGACAGCATTTAGAAAGTGAAGCAACACTCCATTCACTTCGCACAGTGAATTGAAGTGTTGGAACAGACTGCTTCTCTTTCAGAGAAACGCATGTGAATTTCTGTTGAGTGCTTGTAAGTAGCTTAAGGCACTTTCAAAGGAAAGTGATTTTCTCTGAAAGGATAGCATTTAGAAAGTGAAGCAACACTCCATTCACTTCGCACAGTGAATTGAAGTGTTGGAACAGACTGCTTCTCTTTCAGAGAAACGGATGTGAGTTTTTTGTGAGTGCTTGTAAGTAGCTTAAGGCACTTTCAAAGGAAAGTGATTTTCTCTGAAAGGACAGCATTTAGAAAGTGAAGCAACACTCCATTCACTTCGCACAGTGAATTGAAGTGTTGGAACAGACTGCTTCTCTTTCAGAGAAACGGATGTGAGTTTTTTGTGAATGCTTGTAAGTAGCTTAAGGCACTTTCAAAGGAAAGTGATTTTCTCTGAAAGGACAACATTTATAAAGTGAAGCAACTCTCCATTCACTTCGCACAGTGAATTGAAGTGTTGGAACAGACTGCTTCTCTTTCAGAGAAACGCATGTGAATTTCTGTTGAATGCTTGTAAGTAGCTTAAGGCACTTTCAAAGGAAAGTGATTTTCTCTGAAAGGACAGCATTTAGAAAGTGAAGCAACACTCCATTCACTTCGCACAGTGAATTAAAGTGTTGGAACAGACTGCTTCTCTTTCAGAGAAACGGATGTGAGTTTTTTGTGAAAGCTTGTAAGAAGCTTAAGGCACTTTCAAAGGAAAGTGATTTTCTCTGAAAGGACAGCATGTAGAAAGTGAAGCAACACTCCATTCACTTCGCACAGTGAATTGAAGTGTTGGAACAGACTGCTTCTCTTTCAGAGAAACGCATGTGAATTTCTGTTCAATGCTTGTAAGTAGCTTAAGGCACTTTCAAAGGAAAGTGATTTTCTCTGAAAGGACAGCATTTAGAAAGTGAAGCAACACTCCATTGACTTCGCACAGTGAATTGAAGTGTTGGAACAGACTGCTTCTCTTTCAGAGAAACGGATGTGAGTTTTTTGTGAAAGATTGTAAGTAGCTTAAGGCACTTTCAAAGGAAAGTGATTTTCTCTGAAAGGACAGCATTTAGAAAGTGAAGCAACACTCCATTCACTTCGCACAGTGAATTGAAGTGTTGGAACAGACTGCTTCTCTTTCAGAGAAACGCATGTGAATTTCTGTTCAATGCTTGTAAGTAGCTTAAGGCACTTTCAAAGGAAAGTGATTTTCTCTGACAGGACATGATTTCGAAAGTGAAGCAACACTCCATTCACTTCGCACAGTGAATTGAAGTGTTGGAACAGACTGCTTCTCTTTCAGAGAAACGGATGTGTGTTTTTTGTGAAAGCATGTAAGTAGCTTATGGCACTTTCAAAGGAAAGTGATTTTCTCTGACAGGACAGCATTTAGAAAGTGAAGCAACACTCCATTCACTTCGCACAGTGAATTGAAGTGTTGGAACAGACTGCTTCTCTTTCAGAGAAACGCATGTGAATTTCTGTTCAATGCTTGTAAGTAGCTTAAGGCACTTTCAAAGGAAAGTGATTTTCTCTGAAAGGACAGCATTTAGAAAGTGAAGCAACACTCCATTCACTTCGCACAGTGAATTGAAGTGTTGGAACAGACTGCTTCTCTTTCAGAGAAACGGATGTGAGTTTTTTGTGAAAGATTGTAAGTAGCTTAAGGCACTTTCAAAGGAAAGTGATTTTCTCTGAAAGGACAGCATTTAGAAAGTGAAGCAACACTCCATTCACTTCGCACAGTGAATTGAAATGTTGGAACAGACTGCTTCTCTTTCAGAGAAACGCATGTGAATTTCTGTTGAATGCTTGTAAGTAGCTTAAGGCACTTTCAAAAAAAAGTGATTTTCTCTGACAGGACATGATTTAGAAAGTGAAGCAACACTCCATTCACTTCGCACAGTGAATTGAAGTGTTGGAACAGACTGCTTCTCTTTCAGAGAAACGCATGTGAATTTCTGTTCAATGCTTGTAAGTAGCTTAAGGCACTTTCAAAGGAAAGTGATTTTCTCTGAAAGGACAGCATTTAGAAAGTGAAGTAACACTCCATTCACTTCGCTCAGTGAATTGAAGTGTTGGAACAGACTGCTTCTCTTTCAGAGAAACGCATGTGAATTTCTGTTCAATGCTTGTAAGTAGCTTAAGGCACTTTCAAAGGAAAGTGATTTTCTCTGAAAGGACAGCATTTAGAAAGTGAAGCAACACTCCATTCACTTCGCACAGTGAATTGAAGTGTTGGAACAGACTGCTTCTCTTTCAGGGAAACGCATGCGAATTTCTGTTCAATACTTGTAAGTAGCTTAAGGCACTTTCAAAGGAAAGTGATTTTCTTTGAAAGGACAGCATTTAGAAAGTGAAGCAACACTCCATTCACTTCGCACAGTGAATTGAAGTGTTAGAACACACTGCTTCTCTTTCAGAGAAACGCATGTGAATTTCTGTTCAATGCTTGTAAGTAGCTTAAGGCACTTTCAAAGGAAAGTGATTTTCTCTGAAAGGACAGCAATTAGAAAGTGAAGTAACACTCCATTCACTTCGCACAGTGAATTGAAGTGTTGGAACAGACTGCTTCTCTTTCAGAGAAACGCATGTGAATTTCTGTTCAATGCTTGTAAGTAGCTTAAGGCACTTTCAAAGGAAAGTGATTTTCTCTGAAAGGACAGCATTTAGAAAGTTTAGCAACACTCCATTCACTTCGCACAGTGAATTGAAGTGTTGGAACAGACTGCTACTCTTTCAGAGAAACGGATGTGAGTTTTTTGTGAAAGCTTGTAAGTAACTTAAGGCACTTTCAAAGGAAAGAGATTTTCTCTGAAAGGACAGCATTTAGAAAGTGAAGCAACACTCCATTCACTTCGCACAGTGAATTGAAGTGTTGGAACAGACTGCTTCTCTTTCAGAGAAACGCATGTGAATTTCTGTTGAGTGCTTGTAAGTAGCTTAAGGCACTTTCAAAGGAAAGTGATTTTCTCTGAAAGGATAGCATTTAGAAAGTGAAGCAACACTCCATTCACTTCGCACAGTGAATTGAAGTGTTGGAACAGACTGCTTCTCTTTCAGAGAAACGGATGTGAGTTTTTTGTGAGTGCTTGTAAGTAGCTTAAGGCACTTTCAAAGGAAAGTGATTTTCTCTGAAAGGACAGCATTTAGAAAGCGAAGCAACACTCCATTCACTTCGCACAGTGAATTGAAGTGTTGGAACAGACTGCTTCTCTTTCAGAGAAACGGATGTGAGTTTTTTGTGAATGCTTGTAAGTAGCTTAAGGCACTTTCAAAGGAAAGTGATTTTCTCTGAAAGGACAACATTTATAAAGTGAAGCAACTCTCCATTCACTTCGCACAGTGAATTGAAGTGTTGGAACAGACTGCTTCTCTTTCAGAGAAACGCATGTGAATTTCTGTTGAATGCTTGTAAGTAGCTTAAGGCACTTTCAAAGGAAAGTGATTTTCTCTGAAAGGACAGCATTTAGAAAGTGAAGCAACACTCCATTCACTTCGCACAGTGAATTAAAGTGTTGGAACAGACTGCTTCTCTTTCAGAGAAACGGATGTGAGTTTTTTGTGAAAGCTTGTAAGAAGCTTAAGGCACTTTCAAAGGAAAGTATTTTTCTCTGAAAGGACAGCATGTAGAAAGTGAAGCAACACTCCATTCACTTCGCACAGTGAATTGAAGTGTTGGAACAGACTGCTTCTCTTTCAGAGAAACGCATGTGAATTTCTGTTCAATGCTTGTAAGTAGCTTAAGGCACTTTCAAAGGAAAGTGATTTTCTCTGAAAGGACAGCATTTAGAAAGTGAAGCAACACTCCATTCACTTCGCACAGTGAATTGAAGTGTTGGAACAGACTGCTTCTCTTTCAGAGAAATGGATGTGAGTTTTTTGTGAAAGATTGTAAGTAGCTTAAGGCACTTTCAAAGGAAAGTGATTTTCTCTGAAAGGACAGCATTTAGAAAGTGAAGCAACACTCCATTCACTTCGCACAGTGAATTGAAGTGTTGGAACAGACTGCTTCTCTTTCAGAGAAACGCATGTGAATTTCTGTTCAATGCTTGTAAGTAGCTTAAGGCACTTTCAAAGGAAAGTGATTTTCTCTGACAGGACATGATTTCGAAAGTGAAGCAACACTCCATTCACTTCGCACAGTGAATTGAAGTGTTGGAAGAGACTGCTTCTCTTTCAGAGAAACGGATGTGTGTTTTTTGTGAAAGCATGTAAGTAGCTTATGGCACTTTCAAAGGAAAGTGATTTTCTCTGACAGGACAGCATTTAGAAAGTGAAGCAACACTCCATTCACTTCGCACAGTGAATTGAAGTGTTGGAACAGACTGCTTCTCTTTCAGAGAAACGCATGTGAATTTCTGTTCAATGCTTGTAAGTAGCTTAAGGCACTTTCAAAGGAAAGTGATTTTCTCTGAAAGGACAGCATTTAGAAAGTGAAGCAACACTCCATTCACTTCGCACAGTGAATTGAAGTGTTGGAACAGACTGCTTCTCTTTCAGAGAAACGCATGTGAATTTCTGTTCAATGCTTGTAAGTAGCTTAAGGCACTTTCAAAGGAAAGTGATTTTCTCTGAAAGGACAGCATTTAGAAAGTGAAGTAACACTCCATTCACTTCGCACAGTGAATTGAAGTGTTGGAACAGACTGCTTCTCTTTCAGAGAAACGCATGTGAATTTCTGTTCAATGCTTGTAAGTAGCTTAAGGCACTTTCAAAGGAAAGTGATTTTCTCTGAAAGGACAGCATTTAGAAAGTGTAGCAACACTCCATTCACTTCGCACAGTGAATTGAAGTGTTGGAACAGACTGCTTCTCTTTCAGAGAAACGGATGTGAGTTTTTTGTGAAAGCTTGTAATTAACTTAAGGCACTTTCAAAGGAAAGAGATTTTCTCTGAAAGGACAGCATTTAGAAAGTGAAGCAACACTCCATTCACTTCGCACAGTGAATTGAAGTGTTGGAACAGACTGCTTCTCTTTCAGAGAAACGCATGTGAATTTCTGTTGAGTGCTTGTAAGTAGCTTAAGGCACTTTCAAAGGAAAGTGATTTTCTCTGAAAGGATAGCATTTAGAAAGTGAAGCAACACTCCATTCACTTCGCACAGTGAATTGAAGTGTTGGAACAGACTGCTTCTCTTTCAGAGAAACGGATGTGAGTTTTTTGTGAGTGCTTGTAAGTAGCTTAAGGCACTTTCAAAGGAAAGTGATTTTCTCTGAAAGGACAGCATTTAGAAAGTGAAGCAACACTCCATTCACTTCGCACAGTGAATTGAAGTGTTGGAACAGACTGCTTCTCTTTCAGAGAAACGGATGTGAGTTTTTTGTGAATGCTTGTAAGTAGCTTAAGGCACTTTCAAAGGAAAGTGATTTTCTCTGAAAGGACAACATTTATAAAGTGAAGCAACTCTCCATTCACTTCGCACAGTGAATTGAAGTGTTGGAACAGACTGCTTCTCTTTCAGAGAAACGCATGTGAATTTCTGTTGAATGCTTGTAAGTAGCTTAAGGCACTTTCAAAGGAAAGTGATTTTCTCTGAAAGGACAGCATTTAGAAAGTGAAGCAACACTCCATTCACTTCGCACAGTGAATTAAAGTGTTGGAACAGACTGCTTCTCTTTCAGAGAAACGGATGTGAGTTTTTTGTGAAAGCTTGTAAGAAGCTTAAGGCACTTTCAAAGGAAAGTGATTTTC
The DNA here is from genome assembly GCF_982192425.1 of Myodes glareolus. NCBI lineage: Eukaryota > Metazoa > Chordata > Mammalia > Rodentia > Cricetidae > Myodes > Myodes glareolus. Next base: position 161,282 of record NW_028263285.1, read on the forward strand.
TCTGAAAGGACAGCATGTAGAAAGTGAAGCAACACTCCATTCACTTCGCACAGTGAATTGAAGTGTTGGAACAGACTGCTTCTCTTTCAGAGAAACGCATGTGAATTTCTGTTCAATGCTTGTAAGTAGCTTAAGGCACTTTCAAAGGAAAGTGATTTTCTCTGAAAGGACAGCATTTAGAAAGTGAAGCAACACTCCATTCACTTCGCACAGTGAATTGAAGTGTTGGAACAGACTGCTTCTCTTTTAGAGAAACAGATGTGAGTTTTTTGTGAAAGATTGTAAGTAGCTTAAGGCACTTTCAAAGGAAAGTGATTTTCTCTGAAAGGACAGCATTTAGAAAGTGAAGCAACACTCCATTCACTTCGCACAGTGAATTGAAGTGTTGGAACAGACTGCTTCTCTTTCAGAGAAACGCATGTGAATTTCTGTTCAATGCTTGTAAGTAGCTTAAGGCACTTTCAAAGGAAAGTGATTTTCTCTGACAGGACATGATTTCGAAAGTGAAGCAACACTCCATTCACTTCGCACAGTGAATTGAAGTGTTGGAACAGACTGCTTCTCTTTCAGAGAAACGGATGTGTGTTTTTTGTGAAAGCATGTAAGTAGCTTATGGCACTTTCAAAGGAAAGTGATTTTCTCTGACAGGACAGCATTTAGAAAGTGAAGCAACACTCCATTCACTTCGCACAGTGAATTGAAGTGTTGGAACAGACTGCTTTTCTTTCAGAGAAACGCATGTGAATTTCTGTTCAATGCTTGTAAGTAGCTTAAGGCACTTTCAAAGGAAAGTGATTTTCTCTGAAAGGACAGCATTTAGAAAGTGAAGCAACACTCCATTCACTTCGCACAGTGAATTGAAGTGTTGGAACAGACTGCTTCTCTTTCAGAGAAACGGATGTGAGTTTTTTGTGAAAGATTGTAAGTAGCTTAAGGCACTTTCAAAGGAAAGTGATTTTCTCTGAAAGGACAGCATTTAGAAAGTGAAGCAACACAACATTCACTTCGCACAGTGAATTGAAATGTTGGAACAGACTGCTTCTCTTTCAGAGAAACGCATGTGAATTTCTGTTGAATGCTTGTAAGTAGCTTAAGGCACTTTCAAAAAAAAGTGATTTTCTCTGACAGGACATGACTTAGAAAGTGAAGCAACACTCCATTCACTTCGCACAGTGAATTGAAGTGTTGGAACAGACTGCTTCTCTTTCAGAGAAACGCATGTGAATTTCTGTTCAATGCTTGTAAGTAGCTTAAGGCACTTTCAAAGGAAAGTGATTTTCTCTGAAAGGACAGCATTTAGAAAGTGAAGTAACACTCCATTCACTTCGCTCAGTGAATTGAAGTGTTGGAACAGACTGCTTCTCTTTCAGAGAAACGCATGTGAATTTCTGTTCAATACTTGTAAGTAGCTTAAGGCACTTTCAAAGGAAAGTGATTTTCTCTGAAAGGACAGCATTTAGAAAGTGTAGCAACACTCCATTCACTTCGCACAGTGAATTGAAGTGTTGGAACAGACTGCTTCTCTTTCAGAGAAACGGATGTGAGTTTTTTGTGAAAGCTTGTAAGTAACTTAAGGCACTTTCAAAGGAAAGAGATTTTCTCTGAAAGGACAGCATTTAGAAAGTGAAGCAACAATCCATTCACTTCGCACAGTGAATTGAAGTGTTGGAACAGACTGCTTCTCTTTCAGAGAAACGCATGTGAATTTCTGTTGAGTGCTTGTAAGTAGCTTAAGGCACTTTCAAAGGAAAGTGATTTTCTCTGAAAGGATAGCATTTAGAAAGTGAAGCAACACTCCATTCACTTCGCACAGTGAATTGAAGTGTTGGAACAGACTGCTTCTCTTTCAGAGAAACGGATGTGAGTTTTTTGTGAGTGCTTGTAAGTAGCTTAAGGCACTTTCAAAGGAAAGTGATTTTCTCTGAAAGGACAGCATTTAGAAAGTGAAGCAACACTCCATTCACTTCGCTCAGTGAATTGAAGTGTTGGAACAGACTGCTTCTCTTTCAGAGAAACGGATGTGAGTTTTTTGTGAATGCTTGTAAGTAGCTTAAGGCACTTTCAAAGGAAAGTGATTTTCTCTGAAAGGACAACATTTATAAAGTGAAGCAACTCTCCATTCACTTCGCACAGTGAATTGAAGTGTTGGAACAGACTGCTTCTCTTTCAGAGAAACGCATGTGAATTTCTGTTGAATGCTTGTAAGTAGCTTAAGGCACTTTCAAAGGAAAGTGATTTTCTCTGAAAGGACAGCATTTAGAAAGTGAAGCAACACTCCATTCACTTCGCACAGTGAATTAAAGTGTTGGAACAGACTGCTTCTCTTTCAGAGAAACGGATGTGAGTTTTTTGTGAAAGCTTGTAAGAAGCTTAAGGCACTTTCAAAGGAAAGTGATTTTCTCTGAAAGGACAGCATGTAGAAAGTGAAGCAACACTCCATTCACTTCGCACAGTGAATTGAAGTGTTGGAACAGACTGCTTCTCTTTCAGAGAAACGCATGTGAATTTCTGTTCAATGCTTGTAAGTAGCTTAAGGCACTTTCAAAGGAAAGTGATTTTCTCTGAAAGGACAGCATTTAGAAAGTGAAGCAACACTCCATTCACTTCGCACAGTGAATTGAAGTGTTGGAACAGACTGCTTCTCTTTCAGAGAAACGGATGTGAGTTTTTTGTGAAAGATTGTAAGTAGCTTAAGGCACTTTCAAAGGAAAGTGATTTTCTCTGAAAGGACAGCATTTAGAAAGTGAAGCAACACTCCATTCACTTCGCACAGTGAATTGAAGTGTTGGAACAGACTGCTTCTCTTTCAGAGAAACGCATGTGAATTTCTGTTCAATGCTTGTAAGTAGCTTAAGGCACTTTCAAAGGAAAGTGATTTTCTCTGACAGGACATGATTTCGAAAGTGAAGCAACACTCCATTCACTTCGCACAGTGAATTGAAGTGTTGGAACAGACTGCTTCTCTTTCAGAGAAACGGATGTGTGTTTTTTGTGAAAGCTTGTAAGTAGCTTATGGCACTTTCAAAGGAAAGTGATTTTCTCTGACAGGACAGCATTTAGAAAGTGAAGCAACACTCCATTCACTTCGCACAGTGAATTGAAGTGTTGGAACAGACTGCTTCTCTTTCAGAGAAACGCATGTGAATTTCTGTTCAATGCTTGTAAGTAGCTTAAGGCACTTTCAAAGGAAAGTGATTTTCTCTGAAAGGACAGCATTTAGAAAGTGAAGCAACACTCCATTCACTTCGCACAGTGAATTGAAGTGTTGGAACAGACTGCTTCTCTTTCAGAGAAACGGATGTGAGTTTTTTGTGAAAGATTGTAAGTAGCTTAAGGCACTTTCAAAGGAAAGTGATTTTCTCTGAAAGGACAGCATTTAGAAAGTGAAGCAACACTCCATTCACTTCGCACAGTGAATTGAAGTGTTGGAACAGACTGCTTCTCTTTCAGAGAAACGCATGTGAATTTCTGTTGAATGCTTGTAAGTAGCTTAAGGCACTTTCAAAGGAAAGTGATTTTCTCTGACAGGACATGATTTAGAAAGTGAAGCAACACTCCATTCACTTCGCACAGTGAATTGAAGTGTTGGAACAGACTGCTTCTCTTTCAGAGAAACGGATGTGAGTTTTTTGTGAAAGCTTTTAAGTAGCTTAAGGCACTTTCAAAGGAAAGTGATTTTCTCTGACAGGACAGCATTTAGAAAGTGAAGCAACACTCCCTTCACTTCGCACAGTGAATTGAAGTGTTGGAACAGACTGCTTCTCTTTCAGAGAAACGCATGTGAATTTCTGTTCAATGCTTGTAAGTAGCTTAAGGCACTTTCAAAGGAAAGTGATTTTCTCTGAAAGGACAGCATTTAGAAAGTGAAGCAACACTCCATTCACTTCGCACAGTGAATTGAAGTGTTGGAACAGACTGCTTCTCTTTCAGGGAAACGCATGTGAATTTCTGTTTAATGCTTGTAAGTAGCTTAAGGCACTTTCAAAGGAAAGTGATTTTCTTTGAAAGGACAGCATTTAGAAAGTGAAGCAACACTCCATTCACTTCGCACAGTGAATTGAATTGTTGGAACAGACTGCTTCTCTTTCAGAGAAACGGATGTGAGTTTTTTGTGAATGCTTGTAAGTAGCTTAAGGCACTTTCAAAGGAAAGTGATTTTCTCTGAAAGGACAACATTTATAAAGTGAAGCAACTCTCCATTCACTTCGCACAGTGAATTGAAGTGTTGGAACAGACTGCTTCTCTTTCAGAGAAACGCATGTGAATTTCTGTTGAATGCTTGTAAGTAGCTTAAGGCACTTTCAAAGGAAAGTGATTTTCTCTGAAAGGACAGCATTTAGAAAGTGAAGCAACACTCCATTCACTTCGCACAGTGAATTAAAGTGTTGGAACAGACTGCTTCTCTTTCAGAGAAACGGATGTGAGTTTTTTGTGAAAGCTTGTAAGAAGCTTAAGGCACTTTCAAAGGAAAGTGATTTTCTCTGAAAGGACAGCATTTAGAAAGTGAAGCAACACTCCATTCACTTCGCACAGTGAATTGAAGTGTTGGAACAGACTGCTTCTCTTTCAGAGAAACGCATGTGAATTTCTGTTCAATGCTTGTAAGTAGCTTAAGGCACTTTCAAAGGAAAGTGATTTTCTCTGACAGGACATGATTTCGAAAGTGAAGCAACACTCCATTCACTTCGCACAGTGAATTGAAGTGTTGGAACAGACTGCTTCTCTTTCAGAGAAACGGATGTGTGTTTTTTGTGAAAGCTTGTAAGTAGCTTATGGCACTTTCAAAGGAAAGTGATTTTCTCTGACAGGACAGCATTTAGAAAGTGAAGCAACACTCCATTCACTTCGCACAGTGAATTGAAGTGTTGGAACAGACTGCTTCTCTTTCAGAGAAACGCATGTGAATTTCTGTTCAATGCTTGTAAGTAGCTTAAGGCACTTTCAAAGGAAAGTGATTTTCTCTGAAAGGACAGCATTTAGAAAGTGAAGCAACACTCCATTCACTTCGCACAGTGAATTGAAGTGTTGGAACAGACTGCTTCTCTTTCAGAGAAACGGATGTGAGTTTTTTGTGAAAGATTGTAAGTAGCTTAAGGCACTTTCAAAGGAAAGTGATTTTCTCTGAAAGGACAGCATTTAGAAAGTGAAGCAACACTCCATTCACTTCGCACAGTGAATTGAAGTGTTGGAACAGACTGCTTCTCTTTCAGAGAAACGCATGTGAATTTCTGTTGAATGCTTGTAAGTAGCTTAAGGCACTTTCAAAGGAAAGTGATTTTCTCTGACAGGACATGATTTAGAAAGTGAAGCAACACTCCATTCACTTCGCACAGTGAATTGAAGTGTTGGAACAGACTGCTTCTCTTTCAGAGAAACGGATGTGAGTTTTTTGTGAAAGCTTTTAAGTAGCTTAAGGCACTTTCAAAGGAAAGTGATTTTCTCTGACAGGACAGCATTTAGAAAGTGAAGCAACACTCCCTTCACTTCGCACAGTGAATTGAAGTGTTGGAACAGACTGCTTCTCTTTCAGAGAAACGCATGTGAATTTCTGTTCAATGCTTGTAAGTAGCTTAAGGCACTTTCAAAGGAAAGTGATTTTCTCTGAAAGGACAGCATTTAGAAAGTGAAGCAACACTCCATTCACTTCGCACAGTGAATTGAAGTGTTGGAACAGACTGCTTCTCTTTCAGGGAAACGCATGTGAATTTCTGTTTAATGCTTGTAAGTAGCTTAAGGCACTTTCAAAGGAAAGTGATTTTCTTTGAAAGGACAGCATTTAGAAAGTGAAGCAACACTCCATTCACTTCGCACAGTGAATTGAATTGTTGGAACAGACTGCTTCTCTTTCAGAGAAACGGATGTGAGTTTTTTGTGAATGCTTGTAAGTAGCTTAAGGCACTTTCAAAGGAAAGTGATTTTCTCTGAAAGGACAACATTTATAAAGTGAAGCAACTCTCCATTCACTTCGCACAGTGAATTGAAGTGTTGGAACAGACTGCTTCTCTTTCAGAGAAACGCATGTGAATTTCTGTTGAATGCTTGTAAGTAGCTTAAGGCACTTTCAAAGGAAAGTGATTTTCTCTGAAAGGACAGCATTTAGAAAGTGAAGCAACACTCCATTCACTTCGCACAGTGAATTAAAGTGTTGGAACAGACTGCTTCTCTTTCAGAGAAACGGATGTGAGTTTTTTGTGAAAGCTTGTAAGAAGCTTAAGGCACTTTCAAAGGAAAGTGATTTTCTCTGAAAGGACAGCATGTAGAAAGTGAAGCAACACTCCATTCACTTCGCACAGTGAATTGAAGTGTTGGAACAGACTGCTTCTCTTTCAGAGAAACGCATGTGAATTTCTGTTCAATGCTTGTAAGTAGCTTAAGGCACTTTCAAAGGAAAGTGATTTTCTCTGAAAGGACAGCATTTAGAAAGTGAAGCAACACTCCATTCACTTCGCACAGTGAATTGAAGTGTTGGAACAGACTGCTTCTCTTTTAGAGAAACAGATGTGAGTTTTTTGTGAAAGATTGTAAGTAGCTTAAGGCACTTTCAAAGGAAAGTGATTTTCTCTGAAAGGACAGCATTTAGAAAGTGAAGCAACACTCCATTCACTTCGCACAGTGAATTGAAGTGTTGGAACAGACTGCTTCTCTTTCAGAGAAACGCATGTGAATTTCTGTTCAATGCTTGTAAGTAGCTTAAGGCACTTTCAAAGGAAAGTGATTTTCTCTGACAGGACATGATTTCGAAAGTGAAGCAACACTCCATTCACTTCGCACAGTGAATTGAAGTGTTGGAACAGACTGCTTCTCTTTCAGAGAAACGGATGTGTTTTTTTTGTGAAAGCATGTAAGTAGCTTATGGCACTTTCAAAGGAAAGTGATTTTCTCTGACAGGACAGCATTTAGAAAGTGAAGCAACACTCCATTCACTTCGCACAGTGAATTGAAGTGTTGGAACAGACTGCTTCTCTTTCAGAGAAACGCATGTGAATTTCTGTTCAATGCTTGTAAGTAGCTTAAGGCACTTTCAAAGGAAAGTGATTTTCTCTGAAAGGACAGCATTTAGAAAGTGAAGCAACACTCCATTCACTTCGCACAGTGAATTGAAGTGTTGGAACAGACTGCTTCTCTTTCAGAGAAACGGATGTGAGTTTTTTGTGAAAGATTGTAAGTAGCTTAAGGCACTTTCAAAGGAAAGTGATTTTCTCTGAAAGGACAGCATTTAGAAAGTGAAGCAACACAACATTCACTTCGCACAGTGAATTGAAATGTTGGAACAGACTGCTTCTCTTTCAGAGAAACGCATGTGAATTTCTGTTGAATGCTTGTAAGTAGCTTAAGGCACTTTCAAAAAAAAGTGATTTTCTCTGACAGGACATGATTTAGAAAGTGAAGCAACACTCCATTCACTTCGCACAGTGAATTGAAGTGTTGGAACAGACTGCTTCTCTTTCAGAGAAACGCATGTGAATTTCTGTTCAATGCTTGTAAGTAGCTTAAGGCACTTTCAAAGGAAAGTGATTTTCTCTGAAAGGACAGCATTTAGAAAGTGAAGTAACACTCCATTCACTTCGCTCAGTGAATTGAAGTGTTGGAACAGACTGCTTCTCTTTCAGAGAAACGCATGTGAATTTCTGTTCAATGCTTGTAAGTAGCTTAAGGCACTTTCAAAGGAAAGTGATTTTCTCTGAAAGGACAGCATTTAGAAAGTGTAGCAACACTCCATTCACTTCGCACAGTGAATTGAAGTGTTGGAACAGACTGCTTCTCTTTCAGAGAAACGGATGTGAGTTTTTTGTGAAAGCTTGTAAGTAACTTAAGGCACTTTCAAAGGAAAGAGATTTTCTCTGAAAGGACAGCATTTAGAAAGTGAAGCAACAATCCATTCACTTCGCACAGTGAATTGAAGTGTTGGAACAGACTGCTTCTCTTTCAGAGAAACGCATGTGAATTTCTGTTGAGTGCTTGTATGTAGCTTAAGGCACTTTCAAAGGAAAGTGATTTTCTCTGAAAGGATAGCATTTAGAAAGTGAAGCAACACTCCATTCACTTCGCACAGTGAATTGAAGTGTTGGAACAGACTGCTTCTCTTTCAGAGAAACGGATGTGAGTTTTTTGTGAGTGCTTGTAAGTAGCTTAAGGCACTTTCAAAGGAAAGTGATTTTCTCTGAAAGGACAGCATTTAGAAAGTGAAGCAACACTCCATTCACTTCGCACAGTGAATTGAAGTGTTGGAACAGACTGCTTCTCTTTCAGAGAAACGGATGTGAGTTTTTTGTGAATGCTTGTAAGTAGCTTAAGGCACTTTCAAAGGAAAGTGATTTTCTCTGAAAGGACAACATTTATAAAGTGAAGCAACTCTCCATTCACTTCGCACAGTGAATTGAAGTGTTGGAACAGACTGCTTCTCTTTCAGAGAAACGCATGTGAATTTCTGTTGAATGCTTGTAAGTAGCTTAAGGCACTTTCAAAGGAAAGTGATTTTCTCTGAAAGGACAGCATTTAGAAAGTGAAGCAACACTCCATTCACTTCGCACAGTGAATTAAAGTGTTGGAACAGACTGCTTCTCTTTCAGAGAAACGGATGTGAGTTTTTTGTGAAAGATTGTAAGTAGCTTAAGGCACTTTCAAAGGAAAGTGATTTTCTCTGAAAGGACAGCATTTAGAAAGTGAAGCAACACTCCATTCACTTCGCACAGTGAATTGAAGTGTTGGAACAGACTGCTTCTCTTTCAGAGAAACGCATGTGAATTTCTGTTCAATGCTTGTAAGTAGCTTAAGGCACTTTCAAAGGAAAGTGATTTTCTCTGACAGGACATGATTTCGAAAGTGAAGCAACACTCCATTCACTTCGCACAGTGAATTGAAGTGTTGGAACAGACTGCTTCTCTTTCAGAGAAACGGATGTGTGTTTTTTGTGAAAGCTTGTAAGTAGCTTATGGCACTTTCAAAGGAAAGTGATTTTCTCTGACAGGACAGCATTTAGAAAGTGAAGCAACACTCCATTCACTTCGCACAGTGAATTGAAGTGTTGGAACAGACTGCTTCTCTTTCAGAGAAACGCATGTGAATTTCTGTTCAATGCTTGTAAGTAGCTTAAGGCACTTTCAAAGGAAAGTGATTTTCTCTGAAAGGACAGCATTTAGAAAGTGAAGCAACACTCCATTCACTTCGCACAGTGAATTAAAGTGTTGGAACAGACTGCTTCTCTTTCAGAGAAACGGATGTGAGTTTTTTGTGAAAGATTGTAAGTAGCTTAAGGCACTTTCAAAGGAAAGTGATTTTCTCTGAAAGGACAGCATTTAGAAAGTGAAGCAACACTCCATTCACTTCGCACAGTGAATTGAAGTGTTGGAACAGACTGCTTCTCTTTCAGAGAAACGCATGTGAATTTCTGTTGAATGCTTGTAAGTAGCTTAAGGCACTTTCAAAGGAAAGTGATTTTCTCTGACAGGACATGATTTAGAAAGTGAAGCAACACTCCATTCACTTCGCACAGTGAATTGAAGTGTTGGAACAGACTGCTTCTCTTTCAGAGAAACGGATGTGAGTTTTTTGTGAAAGCTTTTAAGTAGCTTAAGGCACTTTCAAAGGAAAGTGATTTTCTCTGACAGGACAGCATTTAGAAAGTGAAGCAACACTCCCTTCACTTCGCACAGTGAATTGAAGTGTTGGAACAGACTGCTTCTCTTTCAGAGAAACGCATGTGAATTTCTGTTCAATGCTTGTAAGTAGCTTAAGGCACTTTCAAAGGAAAGTGATTTTCTCTGAAAGGACAGCATTTAGAAAGTGAAGCAACACTCCATTCACTTCGCACAGTGAATTGAAGTGTTGGAACAGACTGCTTCTCTTTCAGGGAAACGCATGTGAATTTCTGTTTAATGCTTGTAAGTAGCTTAAGGCACTTTCAAAGGAAAGTGATTTTCTTTGAAAGGACAGCATTTAGAAAGTGAAGCAACACTCCATTCACTTCGCACAGTTAATTGAAGTGTTGGAACAGACTGCTTCTCTTTCAGAGAAACACATGTGAATTTCTGTTCAATGCTTGTAAGTAGCTTAAGGCACTTTCAAAGGAAAGTGATTTTCTCTGACAGGACAGCATTTAGAAAGTGAAGCAACACTCCATTCACTTCGCACAGTGAATTGAAGTGTTGGAACAGACTGCTTCTCTTTCAGAGAAACACATGTGAATTTCTGTTCAATGCTTGTAAGTAGCTTAAGGCACTCTCAAAGGAAAGTGATTTTCTCTGAAAGGACAGCATTTAGAAAGTGAAGCCACACTCCATTCACTTCGCACAGTGAATTGAAGTGTTGGAACAGACTGCTTCTCTTTCAGAGAAACGGATGTGAGTTTTTTGTGAAAGCTTGTAAGTAGCTTAAGGCACTTTCAAAGGAAAGTGATTTTCTCTGACAGGACAGCATTTAGAAAGTGAAGCAACACTCCATTCACTTCGCACCGTGAATTGAAGTGTTGGAACAGACTGCTTCTCTTTCAGAGAAACGCATGTGAATTTCTGTTCAATGCTTGTAAGTAGCTTAAGGCACTTTCAAAGGAAAGTGATTTTCTCTGAAAGGACAGCATTTAGAAAGTGAAGCAACACTCCATTCACTTCGCACAGTGAATTGAAGTGTTGGAACAGACTGCTTCTCTTTCAGGGAAACGCATGCGAATTTCTGTTCAATGCTTGTAAGTAGCTTAAGGCACTTTCAAAGGAAAGTGATTTTCTTTGAAAGGACAGCATTTAGAAAGTGAAGCAACACTCCATTCACTTCGCACAGTGAATTGAAGTGTTGGAACACACTGCTTCTCTTTCAGAGAAACGCATGTGAATTTCTGTTCAATGCTTGTAAGTAGCTTAAGGCACTTTCAAAGGAAAGTGATTTTCTCTGAAAGGACAGCAATTAGAAAGTGAAGTAACACTCCATTCACTTCGCACAGTGAATTGAAGTGTTGGAACAGACTGCTTCTCTTTCAGAGAAACGCATGTGAATTTCTGTTCAATGCTTGTAAGTAGCTTAAGGCACTTTCAAAGGAAAGTGATTTTCTCTGAAAGGACAGCATTTAGAAAGTGTAGCAACACTCCATTCACTTCGCACAGTGAATTGAAGTGTTGGAACAGACTGCTTCTCTTTCAGAGAAACGGATGTGAGTTTTTTGTGAAAGCTTGTAAGTAACTTAAGGCACTTTCAAAGGAAAGAGATTTTCTCTGAAAGGACAGCATTTAGAAAGTGAAGCAACACTCCATTCACTTCGCACAGTGAATTGAAGTGTTGGAACAGACTGCTTCTCTTTCAGAGAAACGCATGTGAATTTCTGTTGAGTGCTTGTAAGTAGCTTAAGGCACTTTCAAAGGAAAGTGATTTTCTCTGAAAGGATAGCATTTAGAAAGTGAAGCAACACTCCATTCACTTCGCACAGTGAATTGAAGTGTTGGAACAGACTGCTTCTCTTTCAGAGAAACGGATGTGAGTTTTTTGTGAGTGCTTGTAAGTAGCTTAAGGCACTTTCAAAGGAAAGTGATTTTCTCTGAAAGGACAGCATTTAGAAAGCGAAGCAACACTCCATTCACTTCGCACAGTGAATTGAAGTGTTGGAACAGACTGCTTCTCTTTCAGAGAAACGGATGTGAGTTTTTTGTGAATGCTTGTAAGTAGCTTAAGGCACTTTCAAAGGAAAGTGATTTTCTCTGAAAGGACAACATTTATAAAGTGAAGCAACTCTCCATTCACTTCGCACAGTGAATTGAAGTGTTGGAACAGACTGCTTCTCTTTCAGAGAAACGCATGTGAATTTCTGTTGAATGCTTGTAAGTAGCTTAAGGCACTTTCAAAGGAAAGTGATTTTCTCTGACAGGACATGATTTAGAAAGTGAAGCAACACTCCATTCACTTCGCACAGTGAATTGAAGTGTTGGAACAGACTGCTTCTCTTTCAGAGAAACGCATGTGAATTTCTGTTCAATGCTTGTAAGTAGCTTAAGGCACTTTCAAAGGAAAGTGATTTTCTCTGAAAGGACAGCATTTAGAAAGTGAAGTAACACTCCATTCACTTCGCACAGTGAATTGAAGTGTTGGAACAGACTGCTTCTCTTTCAGAGAAACGCATGTGAATTTCTGTTCAATGCTTGTAAGTAGCTTAAGGCACTTTCAAAGGAAAGTGATTTTCTCTGAAAGGACAGCATTTAGAAAGTGTAGCAACACTCCATTCACTTCGCACAGTGAATTGAAGTGTTGGAACAGACTGCTTCTCTTTCAGAGAAACGGATGTGAGTTTTTTGTGAAAGCTTGTAATTAACTTAAGGCACTTTCAAAGGAAAGTGATTTTCTCTGAAAGGACAGCATTTAGAAAGTGAAGCAACACTCCATTCACTTCGCACAGTGAATTGAAGTGTTGGAACAGACTGCTTCTCTTTCAGAGAAACGCATGTGAATTTCTGTTGAGTGCTTGTAAGTAGCTTAAGGCACTTTCAAAGGAAAGTGATTTTCTCTGAAAGGATAGCATTTAGAAAGTGAAGCAACACTCCATTCACTTCGCACAGTGAATTGAAGTGTTGGAACAGACTGCTTCTCTTTCAGAGAAACGGATGTGAGTTTTTTGTGAGTGCTTGTAAGTAGCTTAAGGCACTTTCAAAGGAAAGTGATTTTCTCTGAAAGGACAGCATTTAGAAAGTGAAGCAACACTCCATTCACTTCGCACAGTGAATTGAAGTGTTGGAACAGACTGCTTCTCTTTCAGAGAAACGCATGTGAATTTCTGTTCAATGCTTGTAAGTAGCTTAAGGCACTCTCAAAGGAAAGTGATTTTCTCTGAAAGGACAGCATTTAGAAAGTGAAGCCACACTCCATTCACTTCGCACAGTGAATTGAAGTGTTGGAACAGACTGCTTCTCTTTCAGAGAAACGGATGTGAGTTTTTTGTGAAAGCTTGTAAGTAGCTTAAGGCACTTTCAAAGGAAAGTGATTTTCTCTGACAGGACAGCATTTAGAAAGTGAAGCAACACTCCATTCACTTCGCACCGTGAATTGAAGTGTTGGAACAGACTGCTTCTCTTTCAGAGAAACGCATGTGAATTTCTGTTCAATGCTTGTAAGTAGCTTAAGGCACTTTCAAAGGAAAGTGATTTTCTCTGAAAGGACAGCATTTAGAAAGTGAAGCAACACTCCATTCACTTCGCACAGTGAATTGAAGTGTTGGAACAGACTGCTTCTCTTTCAGGGAAACGCATGCGAATTTCTGTTCAATGCTTGTAAGTAGCTTAAGGCACTTTCAAAGGAAAGTGATTTTCTTTGAAAGGACAGCATTTAGAAAGTGAAGCAACACTCCATTCACTTCGCACAGTGAATTGAAGTGTTGGAACACACTGCTTCTCTTTCAGAGAAACGCATGTGAATTTCTGTTCAATGCTTGTAAGTAGCTTAAGGCACTTTCAAAGGAAAGTGATTTTCTCTGAAAGGACAGCAATTAGAAAGTGAAGTAACACTCCATTCACTTCGCACAGTGAATTGAAGTGTTGGAACAGACTGCTTCTCTTTCAGAGAAACGCATGTGAATTTCTGTTCAATGCTTGTAAGTAGCTTAAGGCACTTTCAAAGGAAAGTGATTTTCTCTGAAAGGACAGCATTTAGAAAGTGTAGCAACACTCCATTCACTTCGCACAGTGAATTGAAGTGTTGGAACAGACTGCTTCTCTTTCAGAGAAACGGATGTGAGTTTTTTGTGAGTGCTTGTAAGTAGCTTAAGGCACTTTCAAAGGAAAGTGATTTTCTCTGAAAGGACAGCATTTAGAAAGTGAAGCAACACTCCATTCACTTCGCACAGTGAATTGAAGTGTTGGAACAGACTGCTTCTCTTTCAGAGAAACGCATGTGAATTTCTGTTCAATGCTTGTAAGTAGCTTAAGGCACTCTCAAAGGAAAGTGATTTTCTCTGAAAGGACAGCATTTAGAAAGTGAAGCCACACTCCATTCACTTCGCACAGTGAATTGAAGTGTTGGAACAGACTGCTTCTCTTTCAGAGAAACGGATGTGAGTTTTTTGTGAAAGCTTGTAAGTAGCTTAAGGCACTTTCAAAGGAAAGTGATTTTCTCTGACAGGACAGCATTTAGAAAGTGAAGCAACACTCCATTCACTTCGCACCGTGAATTGAAGTGTTGGAACAGACTGCTTCTCTTTCAGAGAAACGCATGTGAATTTCTGTTCAATGCTTGTAAGTAGCTTAAGGCACTTTCAAAGGAAAGTGATTTTCTCTGAAAGGACAGCATTTAGAAAGTGAAGCAACACTCCATTCACTTCGCACAGTGAATTGAAGTGTTGGAACAGACTGCTTCTCTTTCAGGGAAACGCATGCGAATTTCTGTTCAATGCTTGTAAGTAGCTTAAGGCACTTTCAAAGGAAAGTGATTTTCTTTGAAAGGACAGCATTTAGAAAGTGAAGCAACACTCCATTCACTTCGCACAGTGAATTGAAGTGTTGGAACACACTGCTTCTCTTTCAGAGAAACGCATGTGAATTTCTGTTCAATGCTTGTAAGTAGCTTAAGGCACTTTCAAAGGAAAGTGATTTTCTCTGAAAGGACAGCAATTAGAAAGTGAAGTAACACTCCATTCACTTCGCACAGTGAATTGAAGTGTTGGAACAGACTGCTTCTCTTTCAGAGAAACGCATGTGAATTTCTGTTCAATGCTTGTAAGTAGCTTAAGGCACTTTCAAAGGAAAGTGATTTTCTCTGAAAGGACAGCATTTAGAAAGTGTAGCAACACTCCATTCACTTCGCACAGTGAATTGAAGTGTTGGAACAGACTGCTTCTCTTTCAGAGAAACGGATGTGAGTTTTTTGTGAAAGCTTGTAAGTAACTTAAGGCACTTTCAAAGGAAAGAGATTTTCTCTGAAAGGACAGCATTTAGAAAGTGAAGCAACACTCCATTCACTTCGCACAGTGAATTGAAGTGTTGGAACAGACTGCTTCTCTTTCAGAGAAACGCATGTGAATTTCTGTTGAGTGCTTGTAAGTAGCTTAAGGCACTTTCAAAGGAAAGTGATTTTCTCTGAAAGGATAGCATTTAGAAAGTGAAGCAACACTCCATTCACTTCGCACAGTGAATTGAAGTGTTGGAACAGACTGCTTCTCTTTCAGAGAAACGGATGTGAGTTTTTTGTGAGTGCTTGTAAGTAGCTTAAGGCACTTTCAAAGGAAAGTGATTTTCTCTGAAAGGACAGCATTTAGAAAGCGAAGCAACACTCCATTCACTTCGCACAGTGAATTGAAGTGTTGGAACAGACTGCTTCTCTTTCAGAGAAACGGATGTGAGTTTTTTGTGAATGCTTGTAAGTAGCTTAAGGCACTTTCAAAGGAAAGTGATTTTCTCTGAAAGGACAACATTTATAAAGTGAAGCAACTCTCCATTCACTTCGCACAGTGAATTGAAGTGTTGGAACAGACTGCTTCTCTTTCAGAGAAACGCATGTGAATTTCTGTTGAATGCTTGTAAGTAGCTTAAGGCACTTTCAAAGGAAAGTGATTTTCTCTGACAGGACATGATTTAGAAAGTGAAGCAACACTCCATTCACTTCGCACAGTGAATTGAAGTGTTGGAACAGACTGCTTCTCTTTCAGAGAAACGCATGTGAATTTCTGTTCAATGCTTGTAAGTAGCTTAAGGCACTTTC
The DNA here is from genome assembly GCF_982192425.1 of Myodes glareolus. Classification (NCBI taxonomy): domain Eukaryota; kingdom Metazoa; phylum Chordata; class Mammalia; order Rodentia; family Cricetidae; genus Myodes; species Myodes glareolus. The sequence continues at coordinate 176,945 of NW_028263285.1, forward strand.
AAAGGAAAGTGATTTTCTCTGAAAGGACAGCATTTAGAAAGTGAAGTAACACTCCATTCACTTCGCACAGTGAATTGAAGTGTTGGAACAGACTGCTTCTCTTTCAGAGAAACGCATGTGAATTTCTGTTCAATGCTTGTAAGTAGCTTAAGGCACTTTCAAAGGAAAGTGATTTTCTCTGAAAGGACAGCATTTAGAAAGTGTAGCAACACTCCATTCACTTCGCACAGTGAATTGAAGTGTTGGAACAGACTGCTTCTCTTTCAGAGAAACGGATGTGAGTTTTTTGTGAAAGCTTGTAATTAACTTAAGGCACTTTCAAAGGAAAGTGATTTTCTCTGAAAGGACAGCATTTAGAAAGTGAAGCAACACTCCATTCACTTCGCACAGTGAATTGAAGTGTTGGAACAGACTGCTTCTCTTTCAGAGAAACGCATGTGAATTTCTGTTGAGTGCTTGTAAGTAGCTTAAGGCACTTTCAAAGGAAAGTGATTTTCTCTGAAAGGATAGCATTTAGAAAGTGAAGCAACACTCCATTCACTTCGCACAGTGAATTGAAGTGTTGGAACAGACTGCTTCTCTTTCAGAGAAACGGATGTGAGTTTTTTGTGAGTGCTTGTAAGTAGCTTAAGGCACTTTCAAAGGAAAGTGATTTTCTCTGAAAGGACAGCATTTAGAAAGTGAAGCAACACTCCATTCACTTCGCACAGTGAATTGAAGTGTTGGAACAGACTGCTTCTCTTTCAGAGAAACGCATGTGAATTTCTGTTCAATGCTTGTAAGTAGCTTAAGGCACTCTCAAAGGAAAGTGATTTTCTCTGAAAGGACAGCATTTAGAAAGTGAAGCCACACTCCATTCACTTCGCACAGTGAATTGAAGTGTTGGAACAGACTGCTTCTCTTTCAGAGAAACGGATGTGAGTTTTTTGTGAAAGCTTGTAAGTAGCTTAAGGCACTTTCAAAGGAAAGTGATTTTCTCTGACAGGACAGCATTTAGAAAGTGAAGCAACACTCCATTCACTTCGCACCGTGAATTGAAGTGTTGGAACAGACTGCTTCTCTTTCAGAGAAACGCATGTGAATTTCTGTTCAATGCTTGTAAGTAGCTTAAGGCACTTTCAAAGGAAAGTGATTTTCTCTGAAAGGACAGCATTTAGAAAGTGAAGCAACACTCCATTCACTTCGCACAGTGAATTGAAGTGTTGGAACAGACTGCTTCTCTTTCAGGGAAACGCATGCGAATTTCTGTTCAATGCTTGTAAGTAGCTTAAGGCACTTTCAAAGGAAAGTGATTTTCTTTGAAAGGACAGCATTTAGAAAGTGAAGCAACACTCCATTCACTTCGCACAGTGAATTGAAGTGTTGGAACACACTGCTTCTCTTTCAGAGAAACGCATGTGAATTTCTGTTCAATGCTTGTAAGTAGCTTAAGGCACTTTCAAAGGAAAGTGATTTTCTCTGAAAGGACAGCAATTAGAAAGTGAAGTAACACTCCATTCACTTCGCACAGTGAATTGAAGTGTTGGAACAGACTGCTTCTCTTTCAGAGAAACGCATGTGAATTTCTGTTCAATGCTTGTAAGTAGCTTAAGGCACTTTCAAAGGAAAGTGATTTTCTCTGAAAGGACAGCATTTAGAAAGTGTAGCAACACTCCATTCACTTCGCACAGTGAATTGAAGTGTTGGAACAGACTGCTTCTCTTTCAGAGAAACGGATGTGAGTTTTTTGTGAAAGCTTGTAAGTAACTTAAGGCACTTTCAAAGGAAAGAGATTTTCTCTGAAAGGACAGCATTTAGAAAGTGAAGCAACACTCCATTCACTTCGCACAGTGAATTGAAGTGTTGGAACAGACTGCTTCTCTTTCAGAGAAACGCATGTGAATTTCTGTTGAGTGCTTGTAAGTAGCTTAAGGCACTTTCAAAGGAAAGTGATTTTCTCTGAAAGGATAGCATTTAGAAAGTGAAGCAACACTCCATTCACTTCGCACAGTGAATTGAAGTGTTGGAACAGACTGCTTCTCTTTCAGAGAAACGGATGTGAGTTTTTTGTGAGTGCTTGTAAGTAGCTTAAGGCACTTTCAAAGGAAAGTGATTTTCTCTGAAAGGACAGCATTTAGAAAGCGAAGCAACACTCCATTCACTTCGCACAGTGAATTGAAGTGTTGGAACAGACTGCTTCTCTTTCAGAGAAACGGATGTGAGTTTTTTGTGAATGCTTGTAAGTAGCTTAAGGCACTTTCAAAGGAAAGTGATTTTCTCTGAAAGGACAACATTTATAAAGTGAAGCAACTCTCCATTCACTTCGCACAGTGAATTGAAGTGTTGGAACAGACTGCTTCTCTTTCAGAGAAACGCATGTGAATTTCTGTTGAATGCTTGTAAGTAGCTTAAGGCACTTTCAAAGGAAAGTGATTTTCTCTGACAGGACATGATTTAGAAAGTGAAGCAACACTCCATTCACTTCGCACAGTGAATTGAAGTGTTGGAACAGACTGCTTCTCTTTCAGAGAAACGCATGTGAATTTCTGTTCAATGCTTGTAAGTAGCTTAAGGCACTTTCAAAGGAAAGTGATTTTCTCTGAAAGGACAGCATTTAGAAAGTGAAGTAACACTCCATTCACTTCGCACAGTGAATTGAAGTGTTGGAACAGACTGCTTCTCTTTCAGAGAAACGCATGTGAATTTCTGTTGAATGCTTGTAAGTAGCTTAAGGCACTTTCAAAGGAAAGTGATTTTCTCTGAAAGGACAGCATTTAGAAAGTGTAGCAACACTCCATTCACTTCGCACAGTGAATTGAAGTGTTGGAACAGACTGCTTCTCTTTCAGAGAAACGGATGTGAGTTTTTTGTGAAAGCTTGTAATTAACTTAAGGCACTTTCAAAGGAAAGTGATTTTCTCTGAAAGGACAGCATTTAGAAAGTGAAGCAACACTCCATTCACTTCGCACAGTGAATTGAAGTGTTGGAACAGACTGCTTCTCTTTCAGAGAAACGCATGTGAATTTCTGTTGAGTGCTTGTAAGTAGCTTAAGGCACTTTCAAAGGAAAGTGATTTTCTCTGAAAGGATAGCATTTAGAAAGTGAAGCAACACTCCATTCACTTCGCACAGTGAATTGAAGTGTTGGAACAGACTGCTTCTCTTTCAGAGAAACGGATGTGAGTTTTTTGTGAGTGCTTGTAAGTAGCTTAAGGCACTTTCAAAGGAAAGTGATTTTCTCTGAAAGGACAGCATTTAGAAAGTGAAGCAACACTCCATTCACTTCGCACAGTGAATTGAAGTGTTGGAACAGACTGCTTCTCTTTCAGAGAAACGCATGTGAATTTCTGTTCAATGCTTGTAAGTAGCTTAAGGCACTTTCAAAGGAAAGTGATTTTCTCTGAAAGGACAGCATTTAGAAAGTGAAGTAACACTCCATTCACTTCGCACAGTGAATTGAAGTGTTGGAACAGACTGCTTCTCTTTCAGAGAAACGCATGTGAATTTCTGTGGAATGCTTGTAAGTAGCTTAAGGCACTTTCAAAGGAAAGTGATTTTCTCTGAAAGGACAGCATTTAGAAAGTGTAGCAACACTCCATTCACTTCGCACAGTGAATTGAAGTGTTGGAACAGACTGCTTCTCTTTCAGAGAAACGGATGTGAGTTTTTTGTGAAAGCTTGTAATTAACTTAAGGCACTTTCAAAGGAAAGAGATTTTCTCTGAAAGGACAGCATTTAGAAAGTGAAGCAACACTCCATTCACTTCGCACAGTGAATTGAAGTGTTGGAACAGACTGCTTCTCTTTCAGAGAAACGCATGTGAATTTCTGTTGAGTGCTTGTAAGTAGCTTAAGGCACTTTCAAAGGAAAGTGATTTTCTCTGAAAGGATAGCATTTAGAAAGTGAAGCAACACTCCATTCACTTCGCACAGTGAATTGAAGTGTTGGAACAGACTGCTTCTCTTTCAGAGAAACGGATGTGAGTTTTTTGTGAGTGCTTGTAAGTAGCTTAAGGCACTTTCAAAGGAAAGTGATTTTCTCTGAAAGGACAGCATTTAGAAAGTGAAGCAACACTCCATTCACTTCGCACAGTGAATTGAAGTGTTGGGACAGACTGCTTCTCTTTCAGAGAAACGGATGTGAGTTTTTTGTGAATGCTTGTAAGTAGCTTAAGGCACTTTCAAAGGAAAGTGATTTTCTCTGAAAGGACAACATTTATAAAGTGAAGCAACTCTCCATTCACTTCGCACAGTGAATTGAAGTGTTGGAACAGACTGCTTCTCTTTCAGAGAAACGCATGTGAATTTCTGTTGAATGCTTGTAAGTAGCTTAAGGCACTTTCAAAGGAAAGTGATTTTCTCTGAAAGGACAGCATTTAGAAAGTGAAGCAACACTCCATTCACTTCGCACAGTGAATTAAAGTGTTGGAACAGACTGCTTCTCTTTCAGAGAAACGGATGTGAGTTTTTTGTGAAAGCTTGTAAGAAGCTTAAGGCACTTTCAAAGGAAAGTGATTTTCTCTGAAAGGACAGCATGTAGAAAGTGAAGCAACACTCCATTCACTTCGCACAGTGAATTGAAGTGTTGGAACAGACTGCTTCTCTTTCAGAGAAACGCATGTGAATTTCTGTTCAATGCTTGTAAGTAGCTTAAGGCACTTTCAAAGGAAAGTGATTTTCTCTGAAAGGACAGCATTTAGAAAGTGAAGCAACACTCCATTCACTTCGCACAGTGAATTGAAGTGTTGGAACAGACTGCTTCTCTTTCAGAGAAACGGATGTGAGTTTTTTGTGAAAGATTGTAAGTAGCTTAAGGCACTTTCAAAGGAAAGTGATTTTCTCTGAAAGGACAGCATTTAGAAAGTGACGCAACACTCCATTCACTTCGCACAGTGAATTGAAGTGTTGGAACAGACTGCTTCTCTTTCAGAGAAACGCATGTGAATTTCTGTTGAATGCTTGTAAGTAGCTTAAGGCACTTTCAAAAAAAAGTGATTTTCTCTGACAGGACATGATTTAGAAAGTGAAGCAACACTCCATTCACTTCGCACAGTGAATTGAAGTGTTGGAACAGACTGCTTCTCTTTCAGAGAAACGCATGTGAATTTCTGTTCAATGCTTGTAAGTAGCTTAAGGCACTTTCAAAGGAAAGTGATTTTCTCTGAAAGGACAGCATTTAGAAAGTGAAGTAACACTCCATTCACTTCGCTCAGTGAATTGAAGTGTTGGAACAGACTGCTTCTCTTTCAGAGAAACGCATGTGAATTTCTGTTCAATGCTTGTAAGTAGCTTAAGGCACTTTCAAAGGAAAGTGATTTTCTCTGAAAGGACAGCATTTAGAAAGTGTAGCAACACTCCATTCACTTCGCACAGTGAATTGAAGTGTTGGAACAGACTGCTTCTCTTTCAGAGAAACGGATGTGAGTTTTTTGTGAAAGCTTGTAAGTAACTTAAGGCACTTTCAAAGGAAAGAGATTTTCTCTGAAAGGACAGCATTTAGAAAGTGAAGCAACAATCCATTCACTTCGCACAGTGAATTGAAGTGTTGGAACAGACTGCTTCTCTTTCAGAGAAACGCATGTGAATTTCTGTTGAGTGCTTGTAAGTAGCTTAAGGCACTTTCAAAGGAAAGTGATTTTCTCTGAAAGGATAGCATTTAGAAAGTGAAGCAACACTCCATTCACTTCGCACAGTGAATTGAAGTGTTGGAACAGACTGCTTCTCTTTCAGAGAAACGGATGTGAGTTTTTTGTGAGTGCTTGTAAGTAGCTTAAGGCACTTTCAAAGGAAAGTGATTTTCTCTGAAAGGACAGCATTTAGAAAGTGAAGCAACACTCCATTCACTTCGCACAGTGAATTGAAGTGTTGGAACAGACTGCTTCTCTTTCAGAGAAACGGATGTGAGTTTTTTGTGAATGCTTGTAAGTAGCTTAAGGCACTTTCAAAGGAAAGTGATTTTCTCTGAAAGGACAACATTTATAAAGTGAAGCAACTCTCCATTCACTTCGCACAGTGAATTGAAGTGTTGGAACAGACTGCTTCTCTTTCAGAGAAACGCATGTGAATTTCTGTTGAATGCTTGTAAGTAGCTTAAGGCACTTTCAAAGGAAAGTGATTTTCTCTGAAAGGACAGCATTTAGAAAGTGAAGCAACACTCCATTCACTTCGCACAGTGAATTAAAGTGTTGGAACAGACTGCTTCTCTTTCAGAGAAACGGATGTGAGTTTTTTGTGAAAGCTTGTAAGAAGCTTAAGGCACTTTCAAAGGAAAGTGATTTTCTCTGAAAGGACAGCATGTAGAAAGTGAAGCAACACTCCATTCACTTCGCACAGTGAATTGAAGTGTTGGAACAGACTGCTTCTCTTTCAGAGAAACGCATGTGAATTTCTGTTCAATGCTTGTAAGTAGCTTAAGGCACTTTCAAAGGAAAGTGATTTTCTCTGAAAGGACAGCATTTAGAAAGTGAAGCAACACTCCATTCACTTCGCACAGTGAATTGAAGTGTTGGAACAGACTGCTTCTCTTTCAGAGAAACGGATGTGAGTTTTTTGTGAAAGATTGTAAGTAGCTTAAGGCACTTTCAAAGGAAAGTGATTTTCTCTGAAAGGACAGCATTTAGAAAGTGAAGCAACACTCCATTCACTTCGCACAGTGAATTGAAGTGTTGGAACAGACTGCTTCTCTTTCAGAGAAACGCATGTGAATTTCTGTTCAATGCTTGTAAGTAGCTTAAGGCACTTTCAAAGGAAAGTGATTTTCTCTGACAGGACATGATTTCGAAAGTGAAGCAACACTCCATTCACTTCGCACAGTGAATTGAAGTGTTGGAACAGACTGCTTCTCTTTCAGAGAAACGGATGTGTGTTTTTTGTGAAAGCTTGTAAGTAGCTTATGGCACTTTCAAAGGAAAGTGATTTTCTCTGACAGGACAGCATTTAGAAAGTGAAGCAACACTCCATTCACTTCGCACAGTGAATTGAAGTGTTGGAACAGACTGCTTCTCTTTCAGAGAAACGCATGTGAATTTCTGTTCAATGCTTGTAAGTAGCTTAAGGCACTTTCAAAGGAAAGTGATTTTCTCTGAAAGGACAGCATTTAGAAAGTGAAGCAACACTCCATTCACTTCGCACAGTGAATTGAAGTGTTGGAACAGACTGCTTCTCTTTCAGAGAAACGGATGTGAATTTTTTGTGAAAGATTGTAAGTAGCTTAAGGCACTTTCAAAGGAAAGTGATTTTCTCTGAAAGGACAGCATTTAGAAAGTGAAGCAACACTCCATTCACTTCGCACAGTGAATTGAAGTGTTGGAACAGACTGCTTCTCTTTCAGAGAAACGCATGTGAATTTCTGTTGAATGCTTGTAAGTAGCTTAAGGCACTTTCAAAGGAAAGTGATTTTCTCTGACAGGACATGATTTAGAAAGTGAAGCAACACTCCATTCACTTCGCACAGTGAATTGAAGTGTTGGAACAGACTGCTTCTCTTTCAGAGAAACGGATGTGAGTTTTTTGTGAAAGCTTTTAAGTAGCTTAAGGCACTTTCAAAGGAAAGTGATTTTCTCTGACAGGACAGCATTTAGAAAGTGAAGCAACACTCCCTTCACTTCGCACAGTGAATTGAAGTGTTGGAACAGACTGCTTCTCTTTCAGAGAAACGCATGTGAATTTCTGTTCAATGCTTGTAAGTAGCTTAAGGCACTTTCAAAGGAAAGTGATTTTCTCTGAAAGGACAGCATTTAGAAAGTGAAGCAACACTCCATTCACTTTGCACAGTGAATTGAAGTGTTGGAACAGACTGCTTCTCTTTCAGGGAAACGCATGTGAATTTCTGTTTAATGCTTGTAAGTAGCTTAAGGCACTTTCAAAGGAAAGTGATTTTCTTTGAAAGGACAGCATTTAGAAAGTGAAGCAACAATCCATTCACTTCGCACAGTTAATTGAAGTGTTGGAACAGACTGCTTCTCTTTCAGAGAAACACATGTGAATTTCTGTTCAATGCTTGTAAGTAGCTTAAGGCACTTTCAAAGGAAAGTGATTTTCTCTGACAGGACAGCATTTAGAAAGTGAAGCAACACTCCATTCACTTCGCACAGTGAATTGAAGTGTTGGAACAGACTGCTTCTCTTTCAGAGAAACACATGTGAATTTCTGTTCAATGCTTGTAAGTAGCTTAAGGCACTCTCAAAGGAAAGTGATTTTCTCTGAAAGGACAGCATTTAGAAAGTGAAGCCACACTCCATTCACTTCGCACAGTGAATTGAAGTGTTGGAACAGACTGCTTCTCTTTCAGAGAAACGGATGTGAGTTTTTTGTGAAAGCTTGTAAGTAGCTTAAGGCACTTTCAAAGGAAAGTGATTTTCTCTGACAGGACAGCATTTAGAAAGTGAAGCAACACTCCATTCACTTCGCACCGTGAATTGAAGTGTTGGAACAGACTGCTTCTCTTTCAGAGAAACGCATGTGAATTTCTGTTCAATGCTTGTAAGTAGCTTAAGGCACTTTCAAAGGAAAGTGATTTTCTCTGAAAGGACAGCATTTAGAAAGTGAAGCAACACTCCATTCACTTTGCACAGTGAATTGAAGTGTTGGAACAGACTGCTTCTCTTTCAGGGAAACGCATGCGAATTTCTGTTCAATGCTTGTAAGTAGCTTAAGGCACTTTCAAAGGAAAGTGATTTTCTTTGAAAGGACAGCATTTAGAAAGTGAAGCAACACTCCATTCACTTCGCACAGTGAATTGAAGTGTTGGAACACACTGCTTCTCTTTCAGAGAAACGCATGTGAATTTCTGTTCAATGCTTGTAAGTAGCTTAAGGCACTTTCAAAGGAAAGTGATTTTCTCTGAAAGGACAGCAATTAGAAAGTGAAGTAACACTCCATTCACTTCGCACAGTGAATTGAAGTGTTGGAACAGACTGCTTCTCTTTCAGAGAAACGCATGTGAATTTCTGTTCAATGCTTGTAAGTAGCTTAAGGCACTTTCAAAGGAACGTGATTTTCTCTGAAAGGACAGCATTTAGAAAGTGTAGCAACACTCCATTCACTTCGCACAGTGAATTGAAGTGTTGGAACAGACTGCTTCTCTTTCAGAGAAACGGATGTGAGTTTTTTGTGAAAGCTTGTAAGTAACTTAAGGCACTTTCAAAGGAAAGAGATTTTCTCTGAAAGGACAGCATTTAGAAAGTGAAGCAACACTCCATTCACTTCGCACAGTGAATTGAAGTGTTGGAACAGACTGCTTCTCTTTCAGAGAAACGCATGTGAATTTCTGTTGAGTGCTTGTAAGTAGCTTAAGGCACTTTCAAAGGAAAGTGATTTTCTCTGAAAGGATAGCATTTAGAAAGTGAAGCAACACTCCATTCACTTCGCACAGTGAATTGAAGTGTTGGAACAGACTGCTTCTCTTTCAGAGAAATGGATGTGAGTTTTTTGTGAGTGCTTGTAAGTAGCTTAAGGCACTTTCAAAGGAAAGTGATTTTCTCTGAAAGGACAGCATTTAGAAAGCGAAGCAACACTCCATTCACTTCGCACAGTGAATTGAAGTGTTGGAACAGACTGCTTCTCTTTCAGAGAAACGGATGTGAGTTTTTTGTGAATGCTTGTAAGTAGCTTAAGGCACTTTCAAAGGAAAGTGATTTTCTCTGAAAGGACAACATTTATAAAGTGAAGCAACACTCCATTCACTTCGCACAGTGAATTGAAGTGTTGGAACAGACTGCTTCTCTTTCAGAGAAACGCATGTGAATTTCTGTTCAATGCTTGTAAGTAGCTTAAGGCACTTTCAAAGGAAAGTGATTTTCTCTGAAAGGACAGCATTTAGAAAGTGAAGCAACACTCCATTCACTTCGCACAGTGAATTGAAGTGTTGGAACAGACTGCTTCTCTTTCAGAGAAACGGATGTGAGTTTTTTGTGAAAGATTGTAAGTAGCTTAAGGCACTTTCAAAGGAAAGTGATTTTCTCTGAAAGGACAGCATTTAGAAAGTGAAGCAACACTCCATTCACTTCGCACAGTGAATTGAAGTGTTGGAACAGACTGCTTCTCTTTCAGAGAAACGCATGTGAATTTCTGTTCAATGCTTGTAAGTAGCTTAAGGCACTTTCAAAGGAAAGTGATTTTCTCTGACAGGACATGATTTCGAAAGTGAAGCAACACTCCATTCACTTCGCACAGTGAATTGAAGTGTTGGAACAGACTGCTTCTCTTTCAGAGAAACGGATGTGTGTTTTTTGTGAAAGCTTGTAAGTAGCTTATGGCACTTTCAAAGGAAAGTGATTTTCTCTGACAGGACAGCATTTAGAAAGTGAAGCAACACTCCATTCACTTCGCACAGTGAATTGAAGTGTTGGAACAGACTGCTTCTCTTTCAGAGAAACGCATGTGAATTTCTGTTCAATGCTTGTAAGTAGCTTAAGGCACTTTCAAAGGAAAGTGATTTTCTCTGAAAGGACAGCATTTAGAAAGTGAAGCAACACTCCATTCACTTCGCACAGTGAATTGAAGTGTTGGAACAGACTGCTTCTCTTTCAGAGAAACGGATGTGAATTTTTTGTGAAAGATTGTAAGTAGCTTAAGGCACTTTCAAAGGAAAGTGATTTTCTCTGAAAGGACAGCATTTAGAAAGTGAAGCAACACTCCATTCACTTCGCACAGTGAATTGAAGTGTTGGAACAGACTGCTTCTCTTTCAGAGAAACGCATGTGAATTTCTGTTGAATGCTTGTAAGTAGCTTAAGGCACTTTCAAAGGAAAGTGATTTTCTCTGACAGGACATGATTTAGAAAGTGAAGCAACACTCCATTCACTTCGCACAGTGAATTGAAGTGTTGGAACAGACTGCTTCTCTTTCAGAGAAACGGATGTGAGTTTTTTGTGAAAGCTTTTAAGTAGCTTAAGGCACTTTCAAAGGAAAGTGATTTTCTCTGACAGGACAGCATTTAGAAAGTGAAGCAACACTCCCTTCACTTCGCACAGTGAATTGAAGTGTTGGAACAGACTGCTTCTCTTTCAGAGAAACGCATGTGAATTTCTGTTCAATGCTTGTAAGTAGCTTAAGGCACTTTCAAAGGAAAGTGATTTTCTCTGAAAGGACAGCATTTAGAAAGTGAAGCAACACTCCATTCACTTCGCACAGTGAATTGAAGTGTTGGAACAGACTGCTTCTCTTTCAGGGAAACGCATGTGAATTTCTGTTTAATGCTTGTAAGTAGCTTAAGGCACTTTCAAAGGAAAGTGATTTTCTTTGAAAGGACAGCATTTAGAAAGTGAAGCAACAATCCATTCACTTCGCACAGTTAATTGAAGTGTTGGAACAGACTGCTTCTCTTTCAGAGAAACACATGTGAATTTCTGTTCAATGCTTGTAAGTAGCTTAAGGCACTTTCAAAGGAAAGTGATTTTCTCTGACAGGACAGCATTTAGAAAGTGAAGCAACACTCCATTCACTTCGCACAGTGAATTGAAGTGTTGGAACAGACTGCTTCTCTTTCAGAGAAACACATGTGAATTTCTGTTCAATGCTTGTAAGTAGCTTAAGGCACTCTCAAAGGAAAGTGATTTTCTCTGAAAGGACAGCATTTAGAAAGTGAAGCCACACTCCATTCACTTCGCACAGTGAATTGAAGTGTTGGAACAGACTGCTTCTCTTTCAGAGAAACGGATGTGAGTTTTTTGTGAAAGCTTGTAAGTAGCTTAAGGCACTTTCAAAGGAAAGTGATTTTCTCTGACAGGACAGCATTTAGAAAGTGAAGCAACACTCCATTCACTTCGCACCGTGAATTGAAGTGTTGGAACAGACTGCTTCTCTTTCAGAGAAACGCATGTGAATTTCTGTTCAATGCTTGTAAGTAGCTTAAGGCACTTTCAAAGGAAAGTGATTTTCTCTGAAAGGACAGCATTTAGAAAGTGAAGCAACACTCCATTCACTTTGCACAGTGAATTGAAGTGTTGGAACAGACTGCTTCTCTTTCAGGGAAACGCATGCGAATTTCTGTTCAATGCTTGTAAGTAGCTTAAGGCACTTTCAAAGGAAAGTGATTTTCTTTGAAAGGACAGCATTTAGAAAGTGAAGCAACACTCCATTCACTTCGCACAGTGAATTGAAGTGTTGGAACACACTGCTTCTCTTTCAGAGAAACGCATGTGAATTTCTGTTCAATGCTTGTAAGTAGCTTAAGGCACTTTCAAAGGAAAGTGATTTTCTCTGAAAGGACAGCAATTAGAAAGTGAAGTAACACTCCATTCACTTCGCACAGTGAATTGAAGTGTTGGAACAGACTGCTTCTCTTTCAGAGAAACGCATGTGAATTTCTGTTCAATGCTTGTAAGTAGCTTAAGGCACTTTCAAAGGAAAGTGATTTTCTCTGAAAGGACAGCATTTAGAAAGTGTAGCAACACTCCATTCACTTCGCACAGTGAATTGAAGTGTTGGAACAGACTGCTTCTCTTTCAGAGAAACGGATGTGAGTTTTTTGTGAAAGCTTGTAAGTAACTTAAGGCACTTTCAAAGGAAAGAGATTTTCTCTGAAAGGACAGCATTTAGAAAGTGAAGCAACACTCCATTCACTTCGCACAGTGAATTGAAGTGTTGGAACAGACTGCTTCTCTTTCAGAGAAACGCATGTGAATTTCTGTTGAGTGCTTGTAAGTAGCTTAAGGCACTTTCAAAGGAAAGTGATTTTCTCTGAAAGGATAGCATTTAGAAAGTGAAGCAACACTCCATTCACTTCGCACAGTGAATTGAAGTGTTGGAACAGACTGCTTCTCTTTCAGAGAAACGGATGTGAGTTTTTTGTGAGTGCTTGTAAGTAGCTTAAGGCACTTTCAAAGGAAAGTGATTTTCTCTGAAAGGACAGCATTTAGAAAGCGAAGCAACACTCCATTCACTTCGCACAGTGAATTGAAGTGTTGGAACAGACTGCTTCTCTTTCAGAGAAACGGATGTGAGTTTTTTGTGAATGCTTGTAAGTAGCTTAAGGCACTTTCAAAGGAAAGTGATTTTCTCTGAAAGGACAACATTTATAAAGTGAAGCAACTCTCCATTCACTTCGCACAGTGAATTGAAGTGTTGGAACAGACTGCTTCTCTTTCAGAGAAACGCATGTGAATTTCTGTTGAATGCTTGTAAGTAGCTTAAGGCACTTTCAAAGGAAAGTGATTTTCTCTGAAAGGACAGCATTTAGAAAGTGAAGCAACACTCCATTCACTTCGCACAGTGAATTAAAGTGTTGGAACAGACTGCTTCTCTTTCAGAGAAACGGATGTGAGTTTTTTGTGAAAGCTTGTAAGAAGCTTAAGGCACTTTCAAAGGAAAGTGATTTTCTCTGAAAGGACAGCATGTAGAAAGTGAAGCAACACTCCATTCACTTCGCACAGTGAATTGAAGTGTTGGAACAGACTGCTTCTCTTTCAGAGAAACGCATGTGAATTTCTGTTCAATGCTTGTAAGTAGCTTAAGGCACTTTCAAAGGAAAGTGATTTTCTCTGAAAGGACAGCATGTAGAAAGTGAAGCAACACTCCATTCACTTCGCACAGTGAATTGAAGTGTTGGAACAGACTGCTTCTCTTTCAGAGAAACGCATGTGAATTTCTGTTCAATGCTTGTAAGTAGCTTAAGGCATTTTCAAAGGAAAGTGATTTTCTCTGAAAGGACATGATTTCGAAAGTGAAGCAACACTCCATTCACTTCGCACAGTGAATTGAAGTGTTGGAACAGACTGCTTCTCTTTCAGAGAAACGGATGTGTGTTTTTTGTGAAAGCATGTAAGTAGCTTATGGCACTTTCAAAGGAAAGTGATTTTCTCTGACAGGACAGCATTTAGAAAGTGAAGCAACACTCCATTCACTTCGCACAGTGAATTGAAGTGTTGGAACAGACTGCTTCTCTTTCAGAGAAACGCATGTGAATTTCTGTTCAATGCTTGTAAGTAGCTTAAGGCACTTTCAAAGGAAAGTGATTTTCTCTGAAAGGACAGCATTTAGAAAGTGAAGCAACACTCCATTCACTTCGCACAGTGAATTGAAGTGTTGGAACAGACTGCTTCTCTTTCAGAGAAACGGATGTGAGTTTTTTGTGAGTGCTTGTAAGTAGCTTAAGGCACTTTCAAAGGAAAGTGATTTTCTCTGAAAGGACAGCATTTAGAAAGCGAAGCAACACTCCATTCACTTCGCACAGTGAATTGAAGTGTTGGAACAGACTGCTTCTCTTTCAGAGAAACGCATGTGAATTTCTGTTGAATGCTTGTAAGTAGCTTAAGGCACTTTCAAAGGAAAGTGATTTTCTCTGACAGGACATGATTTAGAAAGTGAAGCAACACTCCATTCACTTCGCACAGTGAATTGAAGTGTTGGAACAGACTGCTTCTCTTTCAGAGAAACGCATGTGAATTTCTGTTCAATGCTTGTAAGTAGCTTAAGGCACTTTCAAAGGAAAGTGATTTTCTCTGAAAGGACAGCATTTAGAAAGTGAAGTAACACTCCATTCACTTCGCACAGTGAATTGAAGTGTTGGAACAGACTGCTTCTCTTTCAGAGAAACGCATGTGAATTTCTGTTCAATGCTTGTAAGTAGCTTAAGGCACTTTCAAAGGAAAGTGATTTTCTCTGAAAGGACAGCATTTAGAAAGTGTAGCAACACTCCATTCACTTCGCACAGTGAATTGAAGTGTTGGAACAGACTGCTTCTCTTTCAGAGAAACGGATGTGAGTTTTTTGTGAAAGCTTGTAATTAACTTAAGGCACTTTCAAAGGAAAGAGATTTTCTCTGAAAGGACAGCATTTAGAAAGTGAAGCAACACTCCATTCACTTCGCACAGTGAATTGAAGTGTTGGAACAGACTGCTTCTCTTTCAGAGAAACGCATGTGAATTTCTGTTGAGTGCTTGTAAGTAGCTTAAGGCACTTTCAAAGGAAAGTGATTTTCTCTGAAAGGATAGCATTTAGAAAGTGAAGCAACACTCCATTCACTTCGCACAGTGAATTGAAGTGTTGGAACAGACTGCTTCTCTTTCAGAGAAACGGATGTGAGTTTTTTGTGAGTGCTTGTAAGTAGCTTAAGGCACTTTCAAAGGAAAGTGATTTTCTCTGAAAGGACAGCATTTAGAAAGTGAAGCAACACTCCATTCACTTCGCACAGTGAATTGAAGTGTTGGAACAGACTGCTTCTCTTTCAGAGAAACGCATGTGAATTTCTGTTCAATGCTTGTAAGTAGCTTAAGGCACTTTCAAAGGAAAGTGATTTTCTCTGAAAGGACAGCATTTAGAAAGTGAAGTAACACTCCATTCACTTCGTACAGTGAATTGAAGTGTTGGAACAGACTGCTTCTCTTTCAGAGAAACGCATGTGAATTTCTGTTCAATGCTTGTAAGTAGCTTAAGGCACTTTCAAAGGAAAGTGATTTTCTCTGAAAGGACAGCATTTAGAAAGTGTAGCAACACTCCATTCACTTCGCACAGTGAATTGAAGTGTTGGAACAGACTGCTTCTCTTTCAGAGAAACGGATGTGAGTTTTTTGTGAAAGCTTGTAATTAACTTAAGGCACTTTCAAAGGAAAGAGATTTTCTCTGAAAGGACAGCATGTAGAAAGTGAAGCAACACTCCATTCACTTCGCACAGTGAATTGAAGTGTTGGAACAGACTGCTTCTCTTTCAGAGAAACGCATGTGAATTTCTGTTGAGTGCTTGTAAGTAGCTTAAGGCACTTTCAAAGGAAAGTGATTTTCTCTGAAAGGATAGCATTTAGAAAGTGAAGCAACACTCCATTCACTTCGCACAGTGAATTGAAGTGTTGGAACAGACTGCTTCTCTTTCAGAGAAACGGATGTGAGTTTTTTGTGAGTGCTTGTAAGTAGCTTAAGGCACTTTCAAAGGAAAGTGATTTTCTCTGAAAGGACAGCATTTAGAAAGTGAAGCAACACTCCATTCACTTCGCACAGTGAATTGAAGTGTTGGAACAGACTGCTTCTCTTTCAGAGAAACGGATGTGAGTTTTTTGTGAATGCTTGTAAGTAGCTTAAGGCACTTTCAAAGAAAGTGATTTTCTCTGAAAGGACAACATTTATAAAGTGAAGCAACTCTCCATTCACTTCGCACAGTGAATTGAAGTGTTGGAACAGACTGCTTCTCTTTCAGAGAAACGCATGTGAATTTCTGTTGAATGCTTGTAAGTAGCTTAAGGCACTTTCAAAGGAAAGTGATTTTCTCTGAAAGGACAGCATTTAGAAAGTGAAGCAACACTCCATTCACTTCGCACAGTGAATTAAAGTGTTGGAACAGACTGCTTCTCTTTCAGAGAAACGGATGTGAGTTTTTTGTGAAAGCTTGTAAGAAGCTTAAGGCACTTTCAAAGGAAAGTGATTTTCTCTGAAAGGACAGCATGTAGAAAGTGAAGCAACACTCCATTCACTTCGCACAGTGAATTGAAGTGTTGGAACAGACTGCTTCTCTTTCAGAGAAACGCATGTGAATTTCTGTTCAATGCTTGTAAGTAGCTTAAGGCACTTTCAAAGGAAAGTGATTTTCTCTGAAAGGACAGCATTTAGAAAGTGAAGCAACACTCCATTCACTTCGCACAGTGAATTGAAGTGTTGGAACAGACTGCTTCTCTTTCAGAGAAACGGATGTGAGTTTTTTGTGAAAGATTGTAAGTAGCTTAAGGCACTTTCAAAGGAAAGTGATTTTCTCTGAAAGGACAGCATTTAGAAAGTGACGCAACACTCCATTCACTTCGCACAGTGAATTGAAGTGTTGGAACAGACTGCTTCTCTTTCAGAGAAACGCATGTGAATTTCTGTTGAATGCTTGTAAGTAGCTTAAGGCACTTTCAAAGGAAAGTGATTTTCTCTGACAGGACATGATTTAGAAAGTGAAGCAACACTCCATTCACTTCGCACAGTGAATTGAAGTGTTGGAACAGACTGCTTCTCTTTCAGAGAAACGGATGTGAGTTTTTTGTGAAAGCTTGTAAGTAGCTTAAGGCACTTTCAAAGGAAAGTGATTTTCTCTGACAGGACAGCATTTAGAAAGTGAAGCAACACTCCCTTCACTTCGCACAGTGAATTGAAGTGTTGGAACAGACTGCTTCTCTTTCAGAGAAACGCATGTGAATTTCTGTTCAATGCTTGTAAGTAGCTTAAGGCACTTTCAAAGGAAAGTGATTTTCTCTGAAAGGACAGCATTTAGAAAGTGAAGCAACACTCCATTCACTTCGCACAGTGAATTGAAGTGTTGGAACAGACTGCTTCTCTTTCAGGGAAACGCATGTGAATTTCTGTTTAATGCTTGTAAGTAGCTTAAGGCACTTTCAAAGGAAAGTGATTTTCTTTGAAAGGACAGCATTTAGAAAGTGAAGCAACACTCCATTCACTTCGCACAGTTAATTGAAGTGTTGGAACAGACTGCTTCTCTTTCAGAGAAACGCATGTGAATTTCTGTTCAATGCTTGTAAGTATCTTAAGGCACTTTCAAAGGAAAGTGATTTTCTCTGAAAGGGCAGCATTTAGAAAGTGAAGTAACACTCCATTCAATTCGCACAGTGAATTGAAGTGTTGGAACAGACTGCTTCTCTTTCAGAGAAACGCATGTGAATTTCTGTTCAATGCTTGTAAGTAGCTTAAGGCACTTTCAAAGGAAAGAGATTTTCTCTGAAAGGACAGCATGTAGAAAGTGAAGCAACAGTCCATTCACTTCGCACAGTGAATTGAAGTGTTGGAACAGACTGCTTCTCTTTCAGAGAAACGGATGTGAGTTTTTTGTGAAAGCTTGTAAGTAGCTTAAGGCACTTTCAAAGGAAAGTGATTTTCTCTGACAGGACAGCATTTAGAAAGTGAAGCAACACTCCATTCACTTCGCACAGTGAATTGAAGTGTTGGAACAGACTGCTTCTCTTTCAGAGAAACGCATGTGAATTTCTGTTGAATGCTTGTAAGTAGCTTAAGGCACTTTCAAAGGAAAGTGATTTTCTCTGAAAGGACAGCATTTAGAAAGTGAAGCAACACTCCATTCACTTCGCACAGTGAATTGAAGTGTTGGAACAGACTGCTTCTCTTTCAGGGAAACGCATGTGAATTTCTGTTCAATGCTTGTAAGTAGCTTAAGGCACTTTCAAAGGAAAGTGATTTTCTTTGAAAGGACAGCATTTAGAAAGTGAAGCAACACTCCATTCAATTCGCACAGTGAATTGAAGTGTTGGAACAGACTGCTTCTCTTTCAGAGAAACGCATGTGAATTTCTGTTCAATGCTTTTAAGTAGCTTAAGGCACTTTCAAAGGAAAGTGATTTTCTCTGAAAGGACAGCATTTAGAAAGTGAAGCAACACTCCATTCACTTCGCACAGTGAATTGAAGTGTTGGAACAGACTGCTTCTCTTTCAGGGAAACGCATGTGAGTTTTTTGTGAAAGCTTGTAAGTAGCTTAAGGCACTTTCAAAGGAAAGTGATTTTCTCTAAAAGGACAGCATTTATAAAGTGAAGTAACACTCCATTCACTTCGCACAGTGAATTAAAGTGTTGTAACAGACTGCTTCACTTTCAGAGAAACGCATGTGAATTTCTGTTCAATGCTTGTAAGTAGCTTAAGGCACTTTCAAAGGAAAGTGATTTTCTCTGAAAGGACAGCATTTAGAAAGTGAAGCAACACTCCATTCACTTCGCACAGTGAATTGAAGTGTTGGAACAGACTGCTTCTCTTTCAGAGAAACGCATCTGAGTTTTTTGTAAAAGCTTGTAAGTAGCTTAAGGCACTCTCAAAGGAAAGTGATTTTCTCTGAAAGGACAGCATTTAGAAAGTGAAGCAACACTCCATTCATTTCGCACAGTGAATTGAAGTGTTTGAAAAGACTGCTTCTCTTACAGAGAAACGCATGTGAATTTCTGTTGAATGCTTGTAAGTAGCTTAAGGCGCTTTCAAAGGAAAGTGATTTTCTCTGAAAGGACAGCATTTAGAAAGTGAAGCAACACTCCATTCACTTCGCACAGTGAATTGAAGTGTTGGAACAGACTGCTTCTCTTTCAGAGAAACGGATGTGAGTTTTTTGTAAAAGCTTGTAAGTAGCTTAAGGCACTTACAAAGGAAAGTGATTTTCTCTGAAAGGACAGCATGTAGAAAGTGAAGCAACACTCCATTCACTTCGCACAGTGAATTGAAGTGTTGGAACAGACTGCTTCTCTTTCAGAGAAACGGATGTGAGTTTTTTGTGAAAGCTTGTAAGTAGCTTAAGGCACTTTCAAAGGAAAGTGATTTTCTCTGACAGGACAGCATTTAGAAAGTGAAGCAACACTCCATTCACTTCGCACAGTGAATTGAAGTGTTGGAACAGACTGCTTCTCTTTCAGAGAAACGCATGTGAATTTCTGTTCAATGCTTGTAAGTAGCTTAAGGCACTTTCAAAGGAAAGTGATTTTCTCTGAAAGGACAGCATTTAGAAAGTGAAGCAACACTCCATTCACTTCGCACAGTGAATTGAAGTGTTGGAACAGACTGCTTCTCTTTCAGGGAAACGCATGTGAATTTCTGTTCAATGCTTGTAAGTAGCTTAAGGCACTTTCAAAAGAAAGTGATTTTCTTTGAAAGGACACCATTTAGAAAGTGAAGCAACACTCCATTCACTTCGCACAGTGAATTGAAGTGTTGGAACAGACTGCTTCTCTTTCAGAGAAACGCATGTGAATTTCTGTTCAATGCTTGTAAGTAGCTTAAGGCACTTTCAAAGGAAAGTGATTTTCTCTGAAAGGACAGCATTTAGAAAGTGAAGCAACACTCCATTCACTTCGCACAGTGAATTGAAGTGTTGGAACAGACTGCTTCTCTTTCAGGGAAACGCATGTGAGTTTTTTGTGAAAGCTTGTAAGTAGCTTAAGGCACTTTCAAAGGAAAGTGATTTTCTCTGAAAGGACAGCATTTATAAAGTGAAGTAACACTCCATTCACTTCGCACAGTGAATTGAAGTGTTGTAACAGACTGCTTCACTTTCAGAGAAACGCATGTGAATTTCTGTTCAATGCTTGTAAGTAGCTTAAGGCACTTTCAAAGGAAAGTGATTTTCTCTGAAAGGACAGCATTTAGAAAGTGAAGCAACACTCCATTCACTTCGCACAGTGAATTGAAGTGTTGGAACAGACTGCTTCTCTTTCAGAGAAACGCATGTGAGTTTTTTGTGAATGCTTGTAAGTAGCTAAAGGCACTTTCAAAGGAAAGTGATTTTCTCTGAAAGGACAGCATTTAGAAAGTGAATCAACACTCCATTCACTTCGCACAGTGAATTGAAGTGTTGGAACAGACTGCTTCTCTTTCAGAGAAACGCATGTGAATTTCTGTTGAATGCTTGTAAGTAGCTTAAGGCACTTTCAAAGGAAAGTGATTTTCTCTGACAGGACAGCATTTAGAAAGTGAAGCAACACTCCATTCACTTCGCACAGTGAATTGAACTGTTGGAACCGACTGCTTCTCTTACAGAGAAACACATGTGAATTTCTGTTGAATGCTTGTAAGTAGCTTAAGGCGCTTTCAAAGGAAAGTGATTTTCTCTGAAAGGACAGCATTTAGAAAGTGAAGCAACACTCCATTCACTTCGCAGAGTGAATTGAAGTGTTGGAACAGACTGCTTCTCTTTCAGAGAAACGGATGTGAGTTTTTTGTAAAAGCTTGTAAGTAGCTTAAGGCACTTTTAAAGGAAAGTGATTTTCTCTGAAAGGACAGCATGTAGAAAGTGAAGCAACACTCCATTCACTTCGCACAGTGAATTGAAGTGTTGGAACAGACTGCTTCTCTTTCAGAAAAACGGATGTGAGTTTTTTGTGAAAGCTTGTAAGTAGCTTAAGGTACTTTCAAAGGAAAGTGATTTTCTCTGACAGGACAGCATTTAGAAAGTGAAGCAACACTCCATTCACTTCGCACAGTGAATTGAAGTGTTGGAACAGACTGCTTCTCTTTCAGAGAAACGCATGTGAATTTCTGTTGAATGCTCGTAAGTAGCTTAAGGCACTTTCAAAGGAAAGTGATTTTCTCTGAAAGGACAGCATTTAGAAAGTGAAGCAACAGTCCATTCACTTCGCACAGTGAATTGAAGTGTTGGAACAGACTGCTTCTCTTTCATAGAAACGCATGTGAATTTCTGTTGAATGCTTGTAAGTAGCTTAAGGCACTTTCAAAGGAAAGTGATTTACTCTGAAAGGACAGCATTTAGAAAGTGAAGCAACACTCCATTCACTTCGCACAGTGAATTGAAGTGTTGGAACAGACTGCTTCTCTTTCAGAGAAACGCATCTGAGTTTTTTGTAAAAGCTTGTAAGTAGCTTAAGGCACTCTCAAAGGAAAGTGATTTTCTCTGAAAGGACAGCATTTAGAAAGTGAAGCAACACTCCATTCATTTCGCACAGTGAATTGAAGTGTTTGAAAAGACTGCTTCTCTTACAGAGAAACGCATGTGAATTTCTGTTGAATGCTTGTAAGTAGCTTAAGGCGCTTTCAAAGGAAAGTGATTTTCTCTGAAAGGACAGCATTTAGAAAGTGAAGCAACACTCCATTCACTTCGCACAGTGAATTGAAGTGTTGGAACAGACTGCTTCTCTTTCAGAGAAACGGATGTGAGTTTTTTGTAAAAGCTTGTAAGTAGCTTAAGGCACTTACAAAGGAAAGTGATTTTCTCTGAAAGGACAGCATGTAGAAAGTGAAGCAACACTCCATTCACTTCGCACAGTGAATTGAAGTGTTGGAACAGACTGCTTCTCTTTCAGAGAAACGGATGTGAGTTTTTTGTGAAAGCTTGTAAGTAGCTTAAGGCACTTTCAAAGGAAAGTGATTTTCTCTGACAGGACAGCATTTAGAAAGTGAAGCAACACTCCATTCACTTCGCACAGTGAATTGAAGTGTTGGAACAGACTGCTTCTCTTTCAGAGAAACGCATGTGAATTTCTGTTCAATGCTTGTAAGTAGCTTAAGGCACTTTCAAAGGAAAGTGATTTTCTCTGAAAGGACAGCATTTAGAAAGTGAAGCAACACTCCATTCACTTCGCACAGTGAATTGAAGTGTTGGAACAGACTGCTTCTCTTTCAGGGAAACGCATGTGAATTTCTGTTCAATGCTTGTAAGTAGCTTAAGGCACTTTCAAAAGAAAGTGATTTTCTTTGAAAGGACACCATTTAGAAAGTGAAGCAACACTCCATTCACTTCGCACAGTGAATTGAAGTGTTGGAACAGACTGCTTCTCTTTCAGAGAAACGCATGTGAATTTCTGTTCAATGCTTGTAAGTAGCTTAAGGCACTTTCAAAGGAAAGTGATTTTCTCTGAAAGGACAGCATTTAGAAAGTGAAGCAACACTCCATTCACTTCGCACAGTGAATTGAAGTGTTGGAACAGACTGCTTCTCTTTCAGGGAAACGCATGTGAGTTTTTTGTGAAAGCTTGTAAGTAGCTTAAGGCACTTTCAAAGGAAAGTGATTTTCTCTGAAAGGACAGCATTTATAAAGTGAAGTAACACTCCATTCACTTCGCACAGTGAATTGAAGTGTTGTAACAGACTGCTTCACTTTCAGAGAAACGCATGTGAATTTCTGTTCAATGCTTGTAAGTAGCTTAAGGCACTTTCAAAGGAAAGTGATTTTCTCTGAAAGGACAGCATTTAGAAAGTGAAGCAACACTCCATTCACTTCGCACAGTGAATTGAAGTGTTGGAACAGACTGCTTCTCTTTCAGAGAAACGCATGTGAGTTTTTTGTGAATGCTTGTAAGTAGCTAAAGGCACTTTCAAAGGAAAGTGATTTTCTCTGAAAGGACAGCATTTAGAAAGTGAATCAACACTCCATTCACTTCGCACAGTGAATTGAAGTGTTGGAACAGACTGCTTCTCTTTCAGAGAAACGCATGTGAATTTCTGTTGAATGCTTGTAAGTAGCTTAAGGCACTTTCAAAGGAAAGTGATTTTCTCTGAAAGGACAGCATTTAGAAAGTGAAGCAACACTCCATTCACTTCGCACAGTGAATTGAAGTGTTGGAACAGACTGCTTCTCTTTCAGAGTAACGGATGTGAGTTTTTTGTGAATGCTTGTAAGTAGCTTAAGGCACTTTCAAAGGAAAGTGATTTTCTCTGAAAGGACAGCATTTAGAAAGTGAAGCAACACTCCATTCACTTCGCACAGTGAATTGAAGTGTTGGAACAGACTGCTTCTCTTTCAGAGAAACGCATGTGAATTTCTGTTGAATGCTTTTAAGTAGCTTAAGGCACTTTCAAAGGAAAGTGATTTACTCTGAAAGGACAGCATTTAGAAAGTGAAGCAACACTCCATTCACCTCGCACAGTGAAATGAAGTGTTGGAACAGACTGCTTCTCTTTCAGAGAAACGCATCTGAGTTTTTTGTAAAAGCTTGTAAGTAGCTTAAGGCACTTTCAAAGGAAAGTGATTTTCTCTGACAGGACAGCATTTAGAAAGTGAAGCAACACTCCATTCACTTCGCACAGTGAATTGAAGTGTTGGAACCGACTGCTTCTCTTACAGAGAAACGCATGTGAATTTCTGTTGAATGCTTGTAAGTAGCTTAAGGCGCTTTCAAAGGAAAGTGATTTTCTCTGAAAGGACAGCATTTAGAAAGTGAAGCAACACTCCATTCACTTCGCACAGTGAATTGAAGTGTTGGAACAGACTGCTTCTCTTTCAGAGAAACGGATGTGAGTTTTTTGTAAAAGCTTGTAAGTAGCTTAAGGCACTTTCAAAGGAAAGTGATATTCTCTGAAAGGACAGCATGTAGAAAGTGAAGCAACACTCCATTCACTTCGCACAGTGAATTGAAGTGTTGGAACAGACTGCTTCTCTTTCAGAAAAACGGATGTGAGTTTTTTGTGAAAGCTTGTAAGTAGCTTAAGGCACTTTCAAAGGAAAGTGATTTTCTCTGACAGGACAGCATTTAGAAAGTGAAGCAACACTCCATTCACTTCGCACAGTGAATTGAAGTGTTGGAACAGACTGCTTCTCTCTCAGAGAAACGCATGTGAATTTCTGTTGAATGCTCGTAAGTAGCTTAAGGCACTTTCAAAGGAAAGTGATTTTCTCTGAAAGGACAGCATTTAGAAAGTGAAGCAACAGTCCATTCACTTCGCACAGTGAAGTGAAGTGTTGGAACAGACTGCTTCTCTTTCAGAGAAACACATGTGAATTTCTGTTGAATGCTTGTAAGTAGCTTAAGGCACTTTCAAAGGAAAGTGATTTACTCTGAAAGGACAGCATTTAGAAAGTGAAGCAACACTCCATTCACTTCGCACAGTGAATTGAAGTGTTGGAACAGACTGCTTCTCTTTCAGAGAAACGCATCTGAGTTTTTTGTAAAAGCTTGTAAGTAGCTTAAGGCACTTTCAAAGGAAAGTGATTTTCTCTGACAGGACAGAATTTAGAAAGGGAAGCAACACTCCATTCACTTCGCACAGTGAATTGAATGTTGGAACAGACTGCTTCTCTTACAGAGAAACGCATGTGAATTTCTGTTGAATGCTTGTAAGTAGCTTAAGGCGCTTTCAAAGGAAAGTGATTTTCTCTGAAAGGACAGCATTTAGAAAGTGAAGCAACACTCCATTCACTTCGCACAGTGAATTGAAGTGTTGGAACAGACTGCTTCTCTTTCAGAGAAACGGATGTGAGTTTTTTGTGAAAGCTTGTAAGTAGCTTAAGGCACTTTCAAAGGAAAGTGATTTTCTCTTACAGGACAGCATTTAGAAAGTGAAGCAACACTCCATTCACTTCGCACAGTGAATTGAAGTGTTGGAACAGACTGCTTCTCTTTCAGAGAAACGCATGTGAATTTCTGTTGAATGCTTGTAAGTAGCTTAAGGCACTTTCAAAGGAAAGTGATTTTCTTTGAAAGGACAGCATTTAGAAAGTGAAGCAACACTCCATTCACTTCGCACAGTGAATTGAAGTGTTGGAACAGACTGCTTCTCTTTCAGAGAAACGGATGTGAGTTTTTTGTGAGTGCTTGTAAGTAGCTTAAGGCACTTTCAAAGGAAAGTGATTTTCTCTGAAAGGACAGCATTTAGAAAGTGAAGCAACACTCCATTCACTTCGCACAGTGAATTGAACTGTTGGAACAGACTGCTTCTCTTTCAGAGTAACGGATGTGAGTTTTTTGTGAATGCTTGTAAGTAGCTTAAGGCACTTTCAAAGGAAAGTGATTTTCTCTGAAAGGACAGCATTTAGAAAGTGAAGCAACACTCCATTCACTTCGCACAGTGAATTGAAGTGTTGGAACAGACTGCTTCTCTTTCAGAGAAACACGTGAATTTCTGTTGAATGCTTGTAAGTAGCTTAAGTCACATTCAAAGGAAAGTGATTTACTCTAAAAGGACAGCATTTAGAAAGTGAAGCAACACTACATTCACTTCGCACAGTGAATTGAAGTGTTGGAACAGACTGCTTCTCTTTCAGAGAAACGCATGTGAGTTTTTTGTAAAAGCTTGTAAGTAGCTTAAGGCACTTTCAAAGGAAAGTGATTTTCTCTGACAGGACAGCATTCAGAAAGTGAAGCAACACTCCATTCACTTCGCACAGTGAATTGAAGTGTTGGAACAGACTGCTTCTCTTTCAGAGAAACGCATGTGAATTTCTGTTCAATGCTTGTAAGTAGCTTAAGGCACTTTCAAAGGAAAGTGATTTTCTCTGACAGGACAGCATTTAGAAAGTGAAGCAACACTACATTTACTTCGCACAGTGAATTGAAGTGTTGGAACAGACTGCTTCTCTTTCAGGGAAACGCATGTGAATTTCTGTTGAATGCTTGTAAGTAGCTTAAGGCACTTTCAAAGGAAAGTGATTTTCTCTGAAAGGACAGCATTTAGAAAGTGAAGCAACACTCCATTCACGTCGCACAGTGAATTGAAGTGTTGGAACAGACTGCTTCTCTTTCAGAGAAACGCATGTGAATTTCTGTTGAATGCTTGTAAGTAGCTTAAGGCACTTTCAAAGGAAAGTGATTTTCTCTGAAAGGACAGCATTTAGAAAGTGAAGCAACACTACATTCACTTCGCACAGTGAATTGAAGTGTTGGAACAGACTGCTTCTCTTTCAGGGAAACGCATGTGAATTTCTGTTGAATGCTTGTAAGTAGCTTAAGGCACTTTCAAAGGAAAGTGATTTTCTCTGAAAGGACAGCATTTAGAAAGTGAAGCAACACTCCATTCACGTCGCACAGTGAATTGAAGTGTTGGAACAGACTGCTTCTCTTTCAGAGAAACGCATGTGAATTTCTGTTGAATGCTTGTAAGTAGCTTAAGGCACTTTCAAAGGAAAGTGATTTTCTCTGAAAGGACAGCATTTAGAAAGTGAAGCAACACTCCATTCACTTCGCACAGTGAATTGAAGTGTTGGAACAGACTGCTTCTCTTTCAGAGAAACGCATGTGAGTTTTTTGTGAAAGCTTGTAAGTAGCTTAAGGCACTTTCAAAGGAAAGTGATTTTCTCTGACAGGACAGCATTTAGAAAGTGAAGCAACACTCCATTCACTTCGCACAGTGAATTGAAGTGTTGGAACAGACTGCTTCTCTTTCAGAGAAACGCATGTGAATTTCTGTTCAATGCTTGTAAGTATCTTAAGGCACATTCAAAGGAAAGTGATTTTCTCTGAAAGGACAGCATTTAGAAAGTGAAGCAACACTCCATTCACTTCGCACAGTGAATTGAAGTGTTGGAACAGACTGCTTCTCTTTCAGAGAAACGGATGTGAGTTTTTTGTGAAAGCTTGTAAGTAGCTTAAGGCACTTTCAAAGGAAAGTGATTTTCTCTGACAGGACAGCATTTAGAAAGTGAAGCAACACTCCATTCACTTCGCACAGTGAATTGAAGTGTTGGAACGGACTGCTTCTCTTTCAGAGAAACGCATGTGAATTTCTGTTGAATGCTTGTAAGTAGCTTAAGGCACTTTCAAAGGAAAGTGATTTTCTCTGACAGGACATGATTTAGAAAGTGAAGCAACACTCCATTCACTTCGCACAGTGAATTGAAGTGTTGGAACAGACTGCTTCTCTTTCAGGGAAACGCATGTGAGTTTTTTGTGAAAGCTTGTAAGTAGCTTAAGGCACTTTCAAAGGAAAGTGATTTTCTCTGAAAGGACAGCATTTATAAAGTGAAGTAACACTCCATTCACTTCGCACAGTGAATTGAAGTGTTGGAACAGACTGCTTCTCTTTCAGAGAAAAGGATGTGAGTTTTTTGTGAAAGCTTGTTAGTAACTTAAGGCACTTTCAAAGGAAAGTGATTTTCTCTGAAAGGACAGCATTTAGAAAGTGAAGCAACACTCCATTCACTTCGCACAGTGAATTGAAGTGTTGGAACAGACTGCTTCTCTTTCAGAGAAACGCATGTGAATTTCTGTTGAGTGCTTGTAAGTATCTTAAGGCACTTTCAAAGGAAAGTGATTTTCTCTGAAAGGACAGCATTTAGAAAGTGAAGCAACACTCCATTCACTTCGCACAGTGAATTGAAGTGTTGGAACAGACTGCTTTTCTTTCAGAGAAACGGATGTGAGTGTTTTGTGAGTGCTTGTAAGTAGTTTAAGGCACTTTCAAAGGAAAGTGATTTTCTCTGAAAGGACAGCATTTAGAAAGTGAAGCAACACTCCATTCACGTCGCACAGTGAATTGAAGTGTTGGAACAGACTGCTTCTCTTTCAGAGAAACGCATGTGAATTTCTGTTGAATGCTTGTAAGTAGCTTAAGGCACTTTCAAAGGAAAGTGATTTTCTCTGAAAGGACAGCATTTAGAAAGTGAAGCAACACTACATTCACTTCGCACAGTGAATTGAAGTGTTGGAACAGACTGCTTCTCTTTCAGGGAAACGCATGTGAATTTCTGTTGAATGCTTGTAAGTAGCTTAAGGCACTTTCAAAGGAAAGTGATTTTCTCTGAAAGGACAGCATTTAGAAAGTGAAGCAACACTCCATTCACGTCGCACAGTGAATTGAAGTGTTGGAACAGACTGCTTCTCTTTCAGAGAAACGCATGTGAATCTCTGAAGAATGCTTGTAAGTAGCTTAAGCACTTTCAAAGGAAAGTGATTTTCTCTGAAAGGACAGCATTTAGAAAGTGAAGCAACACTCCATTCACTTCGCACAGTGAATTGAAGTGTTGGAACAGACTGCTTCTCTTTCAGAGAAACGGATGTGAGTTTTTTGTGAAAGCTTGTAAGTAGCTTAAGGCACTTTCAAAGGAAAGTGATTTTCTCTGACAGGACAGCATTTAGAAAGTGAAGCAACACTCCATTCACTTCGCACAGTGAATTGAAGTGTTGGAACAGACTGCTTCTCTTTCAGAGAAACGCATGTGAATTTCTGTTCAATGCTTGTAATTAGCTTAAGGCACTTTCAAAGGAAAGTGATTTTCTCTGAAAGGACAGCATTTAGAAAGTGAAGCAACACTCCATTCACTTCGCACAGTGAATTGAAGTGTTGGAACAGACTGCTTCTCTTTCAGAGAAACGGATGTGAGTTTTTTGTGAAAGCTTGTAAGTAGCTTAAGGCACTTTCAAAGGAAAGTGATTTTCTCTGACAGGACAGCATTTAGAAAGTGAAGCAACACTCCATTCACTTCGCACAGTGAATTGAAGTGTTGGAACAGACTGCTTCTCTTTCAGAGAAAGGGATGTGAGTTTTTTGTGAAAGCTTGTAAGTAGCTTAAGGCACTTTCAAAGGAAAGTGATTTTCTCTGACAGGACAGCATTTAGAAAGTGAAGCAACACTCCATTCACTTCGCACAGTGAATTGAAGTGTTGGAACAGACTGCTTCTCTTTCAGAGAAACGCATGTGAATTTCTGTTCAATGCTTGTAAGTAGCTTAAGGCACTTTCAAAGGAAAGTGATTTTCTCTGAAAGGACAGCATTTAGAAAGTGAAGCAACACTCCATTCACTTCGCACAGTGAATTGAAGTGTTGGAACAGACTGCTTCTCTTTCAGAGAAACGGATGTGAGTTTTTTGTGAAAGCTTGTAAGTAGCTTAAGGCACTTTCAAAGGAAAGTGATTTTCTCTGACAGGACAGCATTTAGAAAGTGAAGCAACACTCCATTCACTTCGCACAGTGAATTGAAGTGTTGGAACAGACTGCTTCTCTTTCAGAGAAACGCATGTGAATTTCTGTTCAATGCTTGTAAGTAGCTTAAGGCACTTTCAAAGGAAAGTGATTTTCTTTGAAAGGACAGGATTTAGAAAGTGAAGCAACACTCCATTCACTTCGCACAGTGAATTGAAGTGTTGGAACAGACTGCTTCTCTTTCAGAGAAACGCATGTGAATTTCTGTTCAATGCTTGTAAGTAGATTAAGGCACTTTCAAAGGAAAGTGATTTTCTCTGAAAGGACAGCATTTAGAAAGTGAAGCAACATTCCATTCACTTCGCACAGTGAATTGAAGTGTTGGAACAGACTGCTTCTCTTTCAGAGAAACGGATGTGAGTTTTTTGTGAAAGCTTGTTAGTAACTTAAGGCACTTTCAAAGGAAAGTGATTTTCTCTGAAAGGACAGCATTTAGAAAGTGAAGCAACACTCCATTCACTTCGCACAGTGAATTGAAGTGTTGGAACAGACTGCTTCTCTTTCAGAGAAACGCATGTGAATTTCTGTTGAGTGCTTGTAAGTAGCTTAAGGCACTTTCAAAGGAAAGTGATTTTCTCTGAAAGGACAGCATTTAGAAAGTGAAGCAACACTCCATTCACTTCGCACAGTGAATTGAAGTGTTGGAACAGACTGCTTCTCTTTCAGAGAAACGGATGTGAGTGTTTTGTGAGTGCTTGTAAGTAGCTTAAGGCACTTTCAAAGGAAAGTGATTTTCTCTGAAAGGACAGCATTTAGAAAGTGAAGCAACACTCCATTCACTTCGCACAGTGAATTGAAGTGTTGGAACAGACTGCTTCTCTTTCAGAGAAACGGATGTGAGTTTTTTGTGAATGCTTGTAAGTAGCTTAAGGCACTTTCAAAGGAAAGTGATTTTCTCTGAAAGGACAGCATTTAGAAAGTGAAGCAACACTCCATTCACTTCGCACAGTGAATTGAAGTGTTGGAACAGACTGCTTCTCTTTCAGAGAAACGCATGTGAATTTCTGTTCAATGCTTGTAAGTAGCTTAAGGCACTTTCAAAGGAAAGTGAATTTCTCTGAAAGGACAGCATTTAGAAAGTGAAGCAACACTCCATTCACTTCGCACAGTGAATTGAAGTGTTGGAACAGACTGCTTCTCTTTCAGAGAAACGCATGTGAATTTCTGTTGTTGCTTGTAAGTAGCTTAAGGCACTTTCAAAGGAAAGTGATTTTCTCTGAAAGGACAGCATTTAGAAAGTGAAGCAACACTCCATTCACTTCGCACAGTGAATTGAAGTGTTGGAACAGACTGCTTCTCTTTCAGAGAAACGGATGTGAGTTTTTTGTGAGTGCTTGTAAGTAGCTTAAGGCACTTTCAAAGGAAAGTGATTTTCTCTGAAAGGACAGCATTTACAAAGTGAAGCAACACTCCATTCACTTCGCACAGTGAATTGAAGTGTTGGAACAGACTGCTTCTCTTTCAGAGTAACGAATGTGAGTTTTTTGTGAATGCTTGTAAGTAGCTTAAGGTACTTTCAAAGGAAAGTGATTTTCTCTGAAAGGACAGCATTTAGAAAGTGAAGCAACTCTCCATTCACTTCACACAGTGAATTGAAGTGTTGGAACAGACTGCTTCTCTTTCAGAGAAACGCATGTGAATTTCTGTTCAATGCTTGTAAGTAGCTTAATGCACTTTCAAAGGAAAGTGATTATCTCTGACAAGACAGCATTTAGAAAGTGAAGCAACACTCCATTCACTTCGCACAGTGAATTGAAGTGTTGGAACAGACTGCTTCTCTTTCAGGGAAACGCATGTGAATTTCTGTTCAATGCTTGTAAGTAGCTTAAGGCAATTTCAAAGGAAAGTGATTTTCTCTGAAAGGACAGCATTTAGAAAGTGAAGCAACACTCCATTCACTTCGCACAGTGAATTGAAGTGTTGGAACAGACTGCTTCTCTTTCAGAGAAACGCATGTGAATTTCTGTTCAATGCTTGTAAGTAGCTTAAGGCACTTTCAAAGGAAAGTGATTTTCTCTGA